>NW_019265467.1:200537-203996 GCF_002742605.1 Olea europaea var. sylvestris
GCCGAGAATGTGAACTTATTGGGTGATGACAGCGTAGCAAGAGATGATGCATCTTTACAAGCACTCGAGGTTGGTATGAAATTTAATGACAAAAATGAATTGTTTGATTACTACAAAAAATATGCATACGCCGAAGGGTTTCCAGTCAAAAAAAGGAACTCAAAAAAGGATGATGACGGTGTTGTAAGATATGTTACATTGACATGTAGTCGCGAGGGAAAAAGAAACAGTACTACAAGCGGTTCTTTAAAACCACAACCAACCATTCAAACAGGTTGTAAAGCGAGGCTGACTGTATCTATGGATAGTCGTGGTCTATGGAGAATTAACACGGTAAACTTCGAGCATAATCATAAGACAAGTCCATCAAAATCCAGGCTATATCGATGTAATCGAGAGTTGAGCGAACATGTTAAACGGCGGCTAGAAGTGAATGATATGGCAGGAATTCCATTACACAAAAGTTTCAACTCGGCAGTAGTCGAAGCAGGTGGATACGAAAATATGATGTGCGTAGAAAAGGATTGTCGAAATTATGTTGAACAAATTCGGCGTCTTAGACTTGGAGAAGGAGATGTCGTAGCAATACAATCTTACTTTTCAAAGATGCAAGCTAGTTGCTCCGAGTTTTATTTTAGTGTGGATTTGGATGAAGATTCGAGACTAAAGAACGTGTTTTAGGAGATAATAGGAATAGATAGGCTTATAAGGAGTTTGGTGATGTTGTAACATTTGATACCACGTATCTCACCAATAAGTATGACATGCCGTTTGCCCCATTTGTTGGTATTAATCATCACGGGCAATCGACCCTGCTTGATGTGGGTTGGTCTCAAATGAAGATACGGATACATTTGTTTAGTTGTTTAGGACATGGCTGCAGTATATGCATGGCGAAGCACCTCAGGGTATAATTACTGATCAAGACCGAGCTATGCAAAATGCAATTGAAATCGTATTCTCTTATACGAAGCATAGGTAGTGTTTGTGGCACATATTGAAAAAGTTGTCAGAAAAGTTTGGATACCACGTCGATAAAGGTTCTATTTTCTATACTATTCACAATTTGGTTTACGATTCACAATTTGTTCCAGACTTTGAAGAGGGGTGGAGGGTAATGATCGATACATATGATTTGCATGAAAACACCTGGTTGTTGGGATTGTATGAAAATAGATGTCGGTGGGTTCCGTGCTTTTTCAAAACCAGTTTCTGGGCAAGTATGTCGACAACGCAACGCAGTGAGAGTATGAATGCGTTCTTTGATGGGTATGTGCATTCGAAGACCTCATTAAAGCAATTCATCAACCAATATGAACGGGCTTTGCGAAGTAAAGTCGAGAAGGAAATTCAAGCAGATTTCAGGTCTTTCTCACAGATGGTACCATGTGCAACAAGGTATGAAATGGAAAAGCAATTTCAAGCCGTTTACACCATATGAGGTATGCGAGGAAGAGACAAACGATGAGTGATCGAAGAAAAAAATGTTCTTCGTCTCTTTCCAGAAAGATGATTGTGACATTGTTCGTAGTTGCCATTTATTTGAGTTTCGAGGAATAATATATAGGCATATGATTGCAGTATTGATCCGTAATGGCGCTAAACAAATACCGGACAAGTATATATTACGAAGGTGGCGGAGAGATGTGAGTAGAGTCCATATGAGGGTCGTAGTTAACTACGATGGGTTGATTACTACACCGGGGCAGTTGAGGTACGACAAATTGTGTCAATCTTTTGCTACATTAGCCGACCTAGTTGCAGATGATGAAAGCAAACCAGAAAACTTACAAAAATGGATCGACCATGAATGTGAACTGGTAACGACATCGAAATCCAATGTTGTGAGTAATATCCTATCTCCGCATGGTGCACCAATAGCATCGCAATGTGGACCATCATTAGAAACTATCACCAGTGGATGATGTGATCCTAAATGTGTGAAAAGAAAGGCGCACCAAAGAAACTTCGTAAGAAGAGCCCGTTAGAATCTAGTTCGAATAAGGGAAAGGTATATTTAACGTTAACATTAAAGCTAATTGTGTTTGAGTTATTTGCCTAATGCAACTAATTTGTTTGGATGTCATGCAGAGGCGTTCGAGTACATCCAAAGGAAATAGGTCGAAGTCCCAGCCAAGTAATGTTGGCGTCGAGGCAAACGACGTTCCAGTACATGAACAGTCACAACATTGCATGAATGCACCACCATTAACATATTCGCAACTTTTAATGGTTAGTACATATATAAGACGAAGTTATCTCAAAAAGAAAATATTTATCACAATATGAAATTCATTTATGTAGGGTGACCACGAAAGTGTTACATTCACACAACAAAGTTTTTTTCCTTCGGCCAACAACCATTTTCAGTTCAATGGTTGAGGTAATTATGTGGTTTAAACATTATACGCAAAAAATGCGTTATCCATTTTATGTCTTACTCGGGTATTAATTACTTTCTTGTTACAGATTTTCAGGCAACGCCGCATTTCTACCCGTGCTTACCGGACCGAGATGGAGGAAGCCATTGATTTTCTGGAAAGTGATTACATTTTCTCTTCTTGTTGAATGGATATAGAAATGTATTATAATTTTCACTACTATATGTATGTTGATCTAGTGTTATCTAACTTTCACGTCCTAAATAATATTATAAGTTTCTGACAGACTAATTTGGCATGTGCATGCAGCCTCTGAACTGGAGTTTCTGCCATCATGGTTTCAATATTTTGACAAAGAGCTAGTAACTGTTACCTCTTTTTCGAAACATGAAGCTTTTGATCATTCTTTTCGTTTTTTACACGGGTATGAACGTCGGTTATGAACATTTGATGCTCAAAGTCTCGATCCTTTTGTATAATTTCATCATTTTGGATGTCGAGAATGCAAAATTTTGCTTTACATTTCAGCCCAATTTGGTAGATTCTACATTTTGAATCTTGATATAGTTTGAGATTGCCTCCTTGCTTCTGCCAACTTGCTGATCTTAATTGCGTCAATTAATTGTTTGATTTGTATTTTGAACCTATATTATATATGTTGTAGGGATTTAGAAAATGGAAAAAAATTATCTGTGCGTGGATTTCCATTATGCAGTCATGTTTCGGGAGAATTTGTAATAAAATGATGATATTGCTTCTTTTGTGAACGCATTTTGGTACTGAGTGTTTTTTTTTATTAAAGATAAAACTTCATGTACTAACTGAAGGCTCAACAATGCTGAAATCTATGTTCGCTTGTTCTTCAATGTCTTTCTGAGATAATGGTGCCAACGTGAATAATTGATGCTTGTTATGTTATTTATTTGAGGTGAAAATGGATGATGAAGGTGCCATCTGGATTGGCTAGTCCTCTGCTTCATAACTCTTTTAGATTGCCCCATATCCACATCGATTTCTTAGCATCACCTGAAAACTGGTTCTCTTTAAACTATTTCTAATATCATATTAATTACAAGTT
>NW_019265467.1:204019-206525 GCF_002742605.1 Olea europaea var. sylvestris
TCACCCTCTTTCACGCACTCCCAAAAATCGCATTTTTTGCTACAACAGTTGAACAATTTACCTTTGTTGTTCGTGTTCTTCACTATTGCAAAACACTTGACATACGCAGCTTTACATCACGGGCAACGGACCTTATTTTCACAATCCGCAAAAAAGTGACAGCTTCGTCTACAACCATGACGGACTCCATCATTCGGTCCTGCCATTAGAAGCTGCAAAAAACTCTACATTACACACGGTGCAACAATTCAAGAAAGGGCATTTTCCTAATATTGCAATCAGCCAATCAGTTGTTTTGTAATTACATTCTTGACAATATTGTTTTGGTTCGGAATCTACTTTGTAGAAAATTTTACTCCAAATTTTGGTTCTGCTGACTCTGTGGTTGATGCTCGTAGTTTTGGTGATTCCTTGGCTGATGCTGGTAATTTTTGTTCCTAATGAATTGATTTTAGAAAGCCAAAGGGATGATACACTAATATGAAAGAAATTAACAAATACAATGATAATTCATTCAATTGCATTTCAAGCTACAAAAGTTTATAATTCATTTTAAAATCCAGAATTTGGGAATGAGCTAAATTCACTGCACGTAAGAGTGCTGAGGCAAAGAGAGAAATTTACATGATTTAGAGAACCCTAATTTTGAAAAAATTTCTGGGTTCTTAAGAAGAACACAAATATAATCATCAACCAAATTTTGGGCAGATAAACAGCTTCATAATTTCACAAACTTGGCCGAAAATCAACATCTTTGAGTTACCCATGTAAATCACGTATGAAGGTTGATAAGTGTGTTTTTGCACACTTATTTACATCACAAACATGACTCAAATACAAGTAAAATGATTGAATTTTTACTTAATTTTGTCGAATTCATGCAATGTAGGTGATTCTATGGAAATAGTGGAATTTAGGAGAAAAGAGCCGAAAAATGACCAAATTGGAGCAAAATGAAAATTCAGGGACCAAATTACAATTATCTGAAAGTTGATCCGATGAACACATCAAGCAATTGATCAAGCTAAGCACCAATTGGAAGTTATAATGGAACATTGGAGTAACTAGAAAGAAGAGAGGAGGTCAAGGAGTGAAGGAATGAAACTTGAGGAACAAAATGACTCAATTTAGAAGTTTATTCTATTATGCGGTCGCATAGTAGAAAACCTATGTGGTTGCGAGTAACCCTCCAGGGATTAAAAACGTCATATTTCATATACCTATGCGGTCGCATAGATATAACCTGTGACCGATTTTTGCAATTTCCTTATATGATTGCAACTCCTTTAGTAACCTAATTTCGACGGGTTTAAATAGCAAATAAGCATCCAGAAGCCGCACGAACGAATTGGGAGGCAAAAATATTCATTTTGGAAATGATTTGAAGGCAAGAACAAGGATTGATGCGAAGATTTACAAGATTTCTTCAAGTTTTGATAACTCGGTGATGTATTTTATTCAAAACTTGTTAGATTTTGTTATTTTTATCATGATAGGCTAGATTTCTGGGTGATCGATGAACCATGTAATTATTATTAAACTTGTTATTTCATGACTTTGAATTTATAGTTCGATGAGATATTTGAATGAATTATATTGATTTATTTATTTCCACAATTAATGTGCACTTAATTTGTGTGAAATTGGTGGTTTAATTCTGAATTTGAGAAAATTGGATTAAACTCGACATATATAATTCATCATAGGGTCCGATAGGGGATATAAATATACCCCTATGCCATATGTAAATCTTTAATTGCTCACAAAATAAAATTACATGCATTCTTGTATAATTGCATCCGTCATAGAAATATAGGCTGGTGATTTATGAGAATAGGTTCAATATATCTCGAGAGAGAGTATTGAATAGATTTAGGAGCATTGATTTGTCAAATTCTCATTGGATTATCAAAATTGTGAAATTAGGGTTTAATTAGTAATTATTTGGGGATTCGTGATCATAGTGCATTCGTTTTACATAGATTTTCATAAATTGAAAATACATTTCATTTATTTTCATAACATTTCGTAATTGAGTCATTTGTTAAGTGAATTTGAGTAATTAGGGGTTTGATTTGAAATTAGGGTTTTTTAATTTGGGGATTTCTCCCAAAATTAGGGGTTGATTTGAAATTAGGGTTTTTCAATTTGAGGATTTCTCCCAAAATTAGGGTTTGATTTGAAATTAGGGTTTTTCCCAAAATTAGGGCTTTTAATTCTAAAATTCATCTTAAAGCAATTAGTTTCGGTTAAGGCTAAAATAAATAAAATTGAACTACTCTTTCTGTGTGGGACGATACTCAGACTTCTAAAGTCCACTTTATTACTTGTCACGACTCGTACACTTGCGATAATTTAAATCGAAAGAAATATTTCGCGAACAAAGGTCACCTGATTTTTGGTGCAAATTCGCCAAAGAAAACTGTGGTTGTAGGGATTCGAACGAACGCCTTCACAATACACTGACCGAACGGCTTCGGTTTCGTCGAAGGTCTACATTTATACG
>NW_019265467.1:206643-228391 GCF_002742605.1 Olea europaea var. sylvestris
AAAAGTGGGAAACAATTGGCAATAAGTGTCCAAACGTGTCTGTGCAACCATGTCTAACACCAATGGGACAGCCTGAGCCCAGGACAGCGTCGGTGCTTCTTAGATCAATTTAAATCACAAGCAAAGATCAAGAGAAATACCCATAACAACGGAATGTACATGTCACAAGTAGCAGAAAGTTTGTGTAATTTTGAAAGTTTTCTGATGTGGATGTTACCGTCAAACCGTTTGTTAAACAACCTTCTAGCATTACCCTGTGAAAAAATCAAAGAACATTATATGGTTGAGCTGGACCAAATATTGGAAAAAAACTAAAATCGTAATCTTCACCAATTTAACTCCAATAGATCAGGGGAAACTAGCTTTCCCACTGGTAGTCAATTCTTTAAGTCTGCATCCCTATATATCCGAAATTAAATAATATCTTTCAAACAATGACAGAAATATCTTCAAAGACCCATATTCCCATTTTCTCCATATATTTCTTCTATGTTATAAGGATTTTATTATTAGCAATTGCAGAGAACGGATGCAAACCACGGACAAACTAAATTACTGACAATCTTCTTCCACTATACATAATAATTTCACGTCTAAACTGATTATTAATAGAGTATCATTTTTCCCTCGCACAAAAATTCATGGCCTGTCCAATTTTCTCCATTTCCTTGCACATGGTTGGAGTTGAAATTGTGTACTCTAAGAGTTCACTAATTCTGTAGAGAAAGCTAAAATTGAAATTTGTGAAGCCCAATGAAATGATGTAATACCAAAATATATTGCAAGTTCTCTCTGAAGTGAATGGCATGAAACCTTCTCTTTTACAAACAAAACTCTGTAAAACTTGCCATATATTTGCCTACCTATATCCACTAAGAGAAGCCCAAACAACTGAACCCAATTTACACTTTACAGACGACCATTACTGTAGCAGGTACAATTCCAAATCAATGAAAAGGGGACCGATTTATAAGTGAAAAGATCACTCCCACTAGGTATGAGGCCTTTTGGGTGAAAGCCCAAGAATAAAACTAAGCGGGCTATAGGCCGAAGAGGACAATGTCATACCAAGTGAATTGGGATTTTACTAATGGTTTCAGAGGCTACCCCCCTCCCCCCCCCTCCCCCCCGAAGTACGGCCAAAGAGTATGTTGAAGCCCATAAGGTGGGATGATTGCTAGGAGAAGGAAAATGAGACTTTTTCTAACTGAAAGGACCAATCCCAATTGGTATAAGGCAATTTGGATGAAAGTCCAAGAACAAAACTGCACGAACTAGGTCTAAAGCAAATGCTATCATACCAAGTGGACTAGTATGTTACCATTAAAATATAGGAAAAATTGCAGTCGAGGTATCAAACCTTTCGTTTATTAGCAGACTTTGCCCAAACATTTAGTTTGTGCCACCCACAGTCCCAAACCTTTCAAAAATATGCACCGGGGGTTCAAATGGATAGAAATCATCCTTTTGACCGTTAGTTAACTAGAAAAGTCAAAATTTGACCAATTTGGATCAAATTAAAAAGGGCAGAGTGGTACTTTACATTTTTTCTTAATATTAATAATTAAAATAATTAATAATAACAATAGAAAAATAAAAACAAAATAAATAAAAATCAAAGAAAAGAAAGGAAATACTGTTCATCTTCATCTTCATCCCAATTTTCCCTAAAATATAAAAGGATAAGCCAACAATGTCCTTGGAAGATAAAATCACCTACCATATACATCTGGATCAAGTAACTAACGATTGCAAATAACATAAAAGGCAAAAACAAGAGAAACATCTATGGATCATAATAATATGTCTCCAATGAACATTAGAGCATTCTGGAAATGATGGATTTAAATACAGAAAAATGGATATAGAAAAAATCAAAGTGAGGAAGAGAAGGACAACAAAATGAAATCCCAATATTTTACCATTACCATAATCAATGAAAACTCATTTTCTGTAGCATAAAAAAAACCTCAAGTTCAAGGAAAAAGACAGTTCGTTGTGATTCTTATCAGAAGCGTACTACAATTTCATATGACAGTCCAGCAATCACTGCCTGAATTACTATTCAAAATTCTAGGTGTAGATACTAAGCATTAAAACCAAGCAAAAATCAATTTAAAAATTGTATATTCACCATTAAGATGATTTATATTTTGTAATGTACTTAGTAATAGTAAAATATAATTCAGCGCATGATATAACAGAAGCATCAGTAGCCCATGGTTTAAGAGAACTTAATATTCAAGTGATATAACAGAACTCAATATTCAAGTGACCCATCAAAAGCGTATGATCTAGAAAACATTGAAGTCGTAAGTAGATCCACGAACTTATCCAAAGCAGACCAAGATCAGAGTGGAAGGACACATAACAAATTTCCGATATCAATTGACAAATTGAAAATAAACAATATCGTTGAATCACTTGATCTTTGATCTAAAAGATGTTAGGCCATATTTACATTATTTAAAGATTATCTTCAATTTGAGCTATTAGACAGGTTCACGTATATATAATTTAAATATTGACTTCAACAAATATTATTAAAAACAATTTTCACCATGTAACACGTGTTGTCTTCAATTAAAGAGTGATAGGTTCACAGCACATAAAAAAAGTTTACAATTGACAAGTACCAGTGGAAAGGGCTTCTTCCATCGTTATCAGGAACATCAGGATCCACATTCCATTTTGTAACGATATGATAAAGAAAAGCTGTCTGACCATATTGAGCAGCAACATGTGCTTTCTTCAATTAAAGAGTGATAACACGCACAAAAAGACAAGTTTTAATTAACACACCAATTGAAAAAGCATTGATTCATATTGACCAAAGCTTAATATGCATTTCAGAGAAAGATAATATCCAAGAAGACGGGAACAAAGTCAGGCCCCATAATGAAGTGCGACCCACTTGGGCAAGAGCCAGGCTAAACTAACAAGATCTATTCTTGTATGCAAAGCCACTATGACCTGAATAATTATGTTGGTATCTTTGTGTGTGCAGTTTATGTTGGTATCTTTATGTGTGCAGTGTCCGTTGGAACATGCAAATGACCATTAGAGATATGCAAATTGATATTGAAAAACGAGTACATCACTATTCTAAATCCTGAGTAGCTTACATGTTCAAATCGTTAACCAGTATTGTTGGGCTGTGATGCCATTTGATCCAGTCCAACTGTTAGGCAATGATGAAAAGGCCCAAAAAAGGATTTAATACTTGGTCCATTTTATATATACCTAGAAGGCCCACTTAACCGAGCCCAATATCCAGCCCACACACCGTTAGTCGCTCTTGGACCGTTGGATTGACCTGCTGATCAACGGTTGATGATATTTACTATAAATATTCTAAACCAGAAAGCAATTAGTTAAAGGGAAAATCACATCATAAAAAAGAACCATCATTATACACACTTGTTGTCGTGAGTTGTTAGAAACCATAACACAGGGGCATACACCGTGTTTAGTGTTCTGACACATTTCTGTAAGGATTTTTAATCCATCGATGGGCTTATATGTGTGAATAATTGTGTGTTAAATTAAAGGCTATCAAATTCGGTTCAATCCAATTAAAGTGATCTAATAAGGTTTCGATTTTGGGCTTTAATGTATTCAATTAAAGTATGAGTTTATAAATATGTAGAGACCGGGCCTAAATTCTAATTCTATGATGAACCGAATTAGGTTAAAGGGCGTCGCTATATAAATACGATTATGGTCCCCAGATTACACGTATGTATTATTCATTCTCTTCTGCATCTCATCACAGAGAGAAAAAAAGAGAGTGCGTGTAGATTTAAAAGACAATCGCGAAATTCATTATTGCATTAACCATATCTGATTCAAGTACGCTTCTGTCATAATTTATGTATTTCTTGATAATTTAACATAAAAGATCCGGTAATTTAAAGCATTGAATTATTCTACAAGTGGTATCAGAGCCTTTTCATGTTGAATCATTGAGAATCAAATAATTTATTTGGTTCTTGCAATATTTTATGAAGTTTTCAGATTTGACAGTTTTAGATTTAGTTTTGTTGAATTTGAAAACTATTCAGTATATTTTTCGTTATTATCTTTCATTATTCGGATTAATAGAGGAAGAAAATTCCAGATTGTGGATTTTTTTTATTTTTTGCCTTTTTGGTTTTGATTCAGATTTAGAAATACAGATTTTAGTACAGATTAAAAAAAAAGAGATTGCATGTAAATTTGAAAGACAAAACCGCGAAATTCATTATTGCATTAACTATGTCTGATTTAGGTACGCTTCCGCCATAATTTATGTATTTTTTGATGATTTAACATGAAAGATCCGATGATTTAAAGCATTAAATTATCCTACAATTTCTACAAAGCATATTTTCTTCAAGAATAAGAATTTCAATGCAGCAATTTATTTGATTTGTAATGTTTTAGAAAATGTTATATTCCATGAAGACAACGAATGTCCCTAATATTCTCTATCGTCCTCGTATTTTGTACCTCTATGTGAATCCAAAACAAACCTGATAGCCATATATATCGGCAATATTGACCCCGAGCACCTTCTTGCAGTAAAAGCTCAGCCCCTTACGGCGCTCCAATGCAGAGCTGTTTGCCCCATATGATTTGCCACATTAACATCACCCCATGCTATCGATCATACATCACCAAATAAACAAATAGTGAAAACAATTTACAAGGGAGATTTGTCTCCACCACATATCAAATAAAGACTAGCTTGACAACTTATAGCTTTTTATGTGTGTAACGAAAATAACGAGAAGTAGTTTTGACGCTACCAACAATTGAACCTGTCAATTTCCAAACTTCATGACTAAGAATGAGCACGGACAAGATCTTTCGGTACTTGAAACAAAGGCGTTGAAGTGTGTCCTCGTCACTCCTCCAATGCTTATGTTAGAGAAGGAATTTATGCATGGAACTATAAATTGAAAAATTATGTAAAAACATACTCGAATAATGAATTGAAAGTCTATATTTATGGAGGTGGATATTGAACTCCTAGGACTAAATTAGTTGAATATCCTTATTTCAAAGAGTCCTACTCGAGAGGAGTGTTGGACTTATACTATAATTGCAAGGCCAATCATAATTTAATGGTAATATTGTTGAGATAGAGTGGTATAGGATTCTTAGGTTGAGATGTTTGGATGAGAATAGAGTCCTTAGATAGTAGGATCCTTTTTGGGTTTAAGCAAGAAGGTCTTTGAAATTAAGTAAAGAAAAATGCTCGATGATCCATGTGCCTTAGGTGGTGAAACAGTATCCCGAGTACTTATTTTGAGGATGTCGCCACCCAAATATTGTGGAAGTGAGATATTAGTCCTTGGGCATTATCCCGAGGACACCATCATACCGAAGGACTCCATGACTAATTTATGTTGAGCCAGCATATATAAGTCCTCGGGTAGAACTCCTCGGGAGTTATGCCAATAATGGCCATATCAAGGTCAAATGTTCTTTTAAGTCCAATAATTCCATCCTTTACATTGTTTTATGTAAATCTTTTAGAGTTGATATTGGCATATGCAAGCAACTAAATTGAATCTAATCTCAATTCCAAGTAAATTAACTGTGCCAACTCCTACTCGCCGTTAACACTCATCATATGCAATTGTGTTTCATAGAGTCATGTCTTGGAATGTTGAGTCTTTGCAAAAAATTTCGTCTAACAATTTTCTTGTGCAGTTCAGCATAGCCGACTATAACATATACGAAATTATATACACATTCATCAAGAAACAAAATACGAGAACTTGAGAACCCGGTGTACCATTACTAACTGAATATTAGATTCAAAAATGTTTGTGATACATATAAGAATAGATATAAAGCTCGCATACTGCAATTATGTATTGCAAAGCAGCGATACGGCTGTTAAGTGCGGCCCATTAGAGGGCATAGTAGCCATGGCCATCGAGCTCCGAGACAAAGTAGCCCTGGCTCTCTACTAGCCGCTGCAGCTTCTCCATGTCCCTGTAAGCCACAGCGGTGTACACGTCGTTCTTCAAGCTCTCATTTTCCATTGCTGCCTTAGCTCCGCCACAGCAACATTGATCATTGGATTTCATCTCCACCTCTTCGATCTCCAACGCCATATATTAAATATTATGACATGGGACTATGCCATTATTAATCCGAAAAGCTATTGAGAAAACTTTAGATAAAAAATGCATCTTTGTGTATCGATGCTATATCCAGTGTGAATTTTTCTTTCTCGTTTAGAACAAAAAAATTTGCATGAATTTCTCTAAACAGACAGGAAGAAAGACTCAAAAAAACAAGCTGATGTGTCAAGAAATTGTTGGCTGTTTCTATGGCATTTCTCAATTTGCATATTAATGTCAGGCCCCCCCTCCGCGACAATTAGGAGAATTATTTTAGAACATAAAGGTTGTACAGGTCGCAATGATTATAAGCCTTTATTTGAGCCCCATATTTTGAAAAAAAAAAATTGTTCTTAAACAGTGTTTTCACCTATTTCAATCACACATTCTTTAATAAAATAATATTACACGTAAATTTAAATTTTTTTTATTTTTTAATCACACATTTCATATCAATACACTATTCAAAAAATACATTTTTTCTCCCAAAATGGGACTCAAACAATGGCTAAAATTTCTTCAATTTCCATTTTCAATTACTTTCCTAGAAGCTTATATTATTATTTGTTGTTTAAGAAACAAAAAAAATAAAATAAATAAATAATTTATTTACAAAAAATTATAGTAGATAAATAACAAATAAATAATGAGAATAATACACAAGCGAAGAAAAGATTCTCACTCGCGTCTGTGAGCAAGTACTATCACGGCCGTCAGAAACAAATCTCTGATGGTTTCCGTCTCTGAAAACCTGCCATTTATGCGGTTTACACATCACTCTCCATGAAGCGCGTGAAAAAACAATTCTAATCTGATACTATATCCTAAGCACCCCAGATTCCAAGAGTTTTACGCCTATTACATTTTAGTCCCTTCAAAATGTCAAAATTTTATTTCACACCCCACAAAACCCTAGAGTTTTACCGCAGTAGAAATTTTCTTTCCTTCTCATTATTCCTTAGGACACACTCTAAACGGCTAAATCAACCCTAACCCAGAATCCCCGCCTCTCTCTGAGCCCTTCTAGTGTTTCTCTCTAAAGCCCCTTTTTCCTTATAATTTTTGCTCTCTTTTTTCTTTTCTTTTTTAGTATATTTAAGGAAATTTTGTGTTTGGGAAAAATGGAGGTGGGTAAATTTAGCTATTGTTCTTTGAGGAAGCAGCTAATGGCGTGTTCAATTGTGGAAGTTGCAGTAGTGTCCCTTTTGGCTGCTCAAAAGTCTCTTGCTTGCCTTCTCATGCTGGTATAATTTCTTGAACTTGGATGTTTTTTATTTTCTAATGCAAAGACTTGATTTTTATGATATGGTTTTTTCAAATTTGCTCTAGTTTTGACTTTTGGCAACTGGAATGCTCTTTTTTTTTTCTTTTTTTTTTTAATTTTATTTTATGGGTGGATGAATTTTGCTTCTTGACTTTCTATTGCACCTTCATCTGTGAGTTTAGTTGTCACACTGGGAGGAAGTATAAAATTTTCTAAAACAGTACAGGTTTTTCCTTAATCATTCTTTTTCTTGGGGTTTTTAGTACCTTTATTTAATATAAAATGAATTTTTGATATTAGAATAAATTTTGAGAATCTTGCTTATATTCTGCTAATTCTTTCATGGTTTGAACAAAACCTTGAGCTTCAATTACACACGAGAAATGAGAGTGAAAGTAAATAAAACCGAATATTGAAACTAAAGATTCATTTTTTTTCCATATTATAATTATTGTTTTTCTCCGCTAGTATGCTATTATGTACTCATTGGTTTCATAATCTCAAATGATTGCATTGTTGTAGGCTTAAATGAGCTGCTGTTCAAAAAATTTCTAAGTTCAATTTCATGTCATTGTTCTGTTTTTTGTAAATGACATTTCTCTGGGAACTTATTTTGTGTTACGAACTGGCAACTGGGTAAAGTTAAGGTTTAAAGGTGTGAGAAACCAAAAAAGATGAAAATCAATGATGAATTAGGAGATACTGAAACAAGGAAACGTAGAAACAGGAAGTTCAAGGAGCATGAATGAATTTATGGAAGAGTCCGAACAGATGTGGTTTCACAAGAAAATGTTAAATATAGTGAAATTTGGAAGCTATTTTAGTGTTGTTCTATGTGAAGATGATTCAAGTACTTGGTGCACTAACTTTGAAAATCTGTTTTGCCATTTTTTTTGGTACCTGTGTTTCGATCTAACGGCTTATTTTTTTACCATTTCACCTTCACCTTCTCTCTGGAAGAGTGGTAGTGAAGGTTTTGTATTGAGCTTTGGATAAAAACATGTCAATATGTTGGATTGAGTCAGTTTTTACCTCCAAAAACTTCTCATCTTATTCGCCTTTTGGTACCTTCATTTTAATATATTATTGAGAAGCACTTATCCATTCCCATGGCTGGCCCTTGCAGTTGATATCAGGACTTTCTGTTTCTTCCTTTTTTTCTGATTATGAATTCGTCCCTGTTTAAATATATTAAATGATGAATCACTCGAAGTTAAGCAACTCAGCGTGGTTTGTGAAAGCTTAAACTTCTGTTTTACATTCTAGAAGTTTTTAGATTTACTTCGAACTCTAAGTTCAGAGCCCTCTGTCGCATCATTTACTGGGCAAATAGCATATGGCATTGAGCAATTTCTGCTTGCACTACAATTTCTGCAAGTTATTTGATTGTTTATATTGTTCTCATGTCACTCTGTTCCATAGGACTGATGCTTAAATAATTAATGAAACATTTGATAATTGTGTTATTGAACATTTATATTGCTGCTTAAATTTCCTTAACAATACAAACTATGTTTACAGACAGGAACTCTGTTGAATGATATTGACGGGCTGCCAAACTTGGTTGAGAAAAGGTAATTACAATTTTCAGGACAGACCTCTAATTTATTGGAAACATGGCTTATTTTGTTGTTGTATAGCTTGAACATGGGTGATGGGATTAACAAGCCAAATCGTGTTTCTAACAAACTTGGGGTGAGTTGCATGAATTATTTTCTCTGCTTCATTTGATTCAGCTATACATCTGCTGAAAGGTTCAATGAAATGAAATACTTTGCAACTACACAAGGACAAGTTAATTTCGGTCTACGTTTCTCGTCTAACCCATTCTACTTGCGTTGCTCTTTTGAGCATGAGTTGCTTAAAATCTTCACAAGACATGCACTATTTGAGTACTTGTTCTCTTGATCTGTGCTTCCCTGGTTTCACCTCCATCCATTCATGTATATTCTCATTTGTTACTTTATCCATTCTAGAATTGCAGCACTTACTTCTTAGTACCACCATCATTTTGGTTACATTTATCATACGGGCATATATTTGTTAGTTGCCAAATACGATTAAGAATATGTGGATTGCAAATTTTTGTAGAAATTTTAGTTTGATTCGTTAGCTATCTGAAATCACATGCAGCAATAACACTTATTTACTACGTTTAATTTGCTCAAATTATATGCTATATATTGTATTCAATCACTACTTCCTTATGAAATGAAATGAAATTGTAAAAACTTAATCATTTAGCTGAATCAAAAAATATTGAGGCTAAGATTTAGCTAGTTTTGTTGTTGCACGGTGTGTACAAGGAAATTGTGGAATGAATGAAATTGCAAACATCTACAGGTTTCCCATGGATGATCTTCATAGATTGGAAAAGCCTGGACTTGAGAACAACGATGCCGGTGATCCAGAGGACAACGATGAAGGTGAAGACGAAGATGATGATCAGGATGATGATGATGCTGGCGATGAAGACTTTTCAGGGGGTGAAGAAGGGGGAGATGATGAAGAAGAAGTGGATCCTGAGGATGATCCCGAGGCTAATGGCAACGAAGGCAGTGATGATGAGGACGATGATGACGACGATGATGGTGATGACGACGAGGATGGTGAGGATGATGAGGAAGAAGAGGAGGAAGAGGAGGATCAACCACCAGCTAAGAAGAGGAAGTGAATAGTTTGTAGACGTTAATTCTGCGCCACTCTTGGTTGGGTGTATTTAAAAGTAGAAGGGAGGTTTAGCTTGTTTGTCTTCATAGAGTAGGAAAGTGATAGCCATGATTAGAATGAACCGCTTATCATTATGTGACTTTTTTTATGTTCCCTCTTGTGGATTGACTGGGTATCCTGGATCTTTATTGGTTGTACTATTTTTATGTGAATTTTGCATTTAAATAAGGAAGATGGCCTATTTATCAGCCAAACGTTTTATTGCACAGGAGACTGACCAACCACCTCAATTGCGACATTTTTCAACCTGATATTCCCTACATTTTGGAAATCTTTGTATCTGAGGCTCGTCTCATGTTACCATAGATTTTACTGATACATTGTCATCGAAAATTTCGTTTTATTCTAATATATTAGCAATTTTGCAGTTTTCCTAGCCTGGATTTTTTTGTATCCTTAAAGTTCCCAACAATTTCGTTGGAATTGCCTGTTGTATCAAAAAATATTCCAAGTACATGGTTCAGACGCAAATTTTGTTCTCTAAAATATCATTTTGGGTTGGAAAGGGGGCGAAACGAGTAAATGTTATGTTAACCACATTGTAAAGCAAGAAATGTTTGATCTTATGAACTAAATAAAATTTAAACACGAGTACGTGTATATCTTAACCAAATTGTTGAACTGAATAAAATTAAACACTGAATGTGACAAATTTATTGGTTACCGGGTAAAATCTTGCTGAGTCCAGCCCACCTCCAATTCTCTCATTAGCTCAAATAATCTCATACGAAAGAGCCCTAATTTAGTAGTGCAGTCTTCACATTTTGTTTTTTTTTTGTTTTTTTTTTTTTCTGGAATTTCATTTTGAACAACCACCACTTGGAAGCTACATTGGTCAAGAGTAGTGAGAAATACTGCAATATTATCACACAAAAAGAGAACCTAATTATTCCAAGAAATATCACGTGGTTATCATATGCAGGCTACAAATCCCATCCCATCATTGAAAAGTCACAAGAAGTGAATCAGCATAACACAGCAGTCAACAAGATCGTCATGGAAACTGCATTCATCAACCACGATAACAAACTCGAGAAGTTGATTTTCAAGAAATGCTTTGTTCACATTCCTATAGTAAGAAAAGCTGATCAATTATACAAGTTGCAACAGGGTTGCTCCGCATCCCCAGTGATGACGTCGATGTTTCTCGTCCCCAATCAGCCAATACACGTTTTATGCAATGCCAGTAACAAAAACACGCGAACCTTGACTAATCAAAATGTAGAAGGTTGACTATGTAAAGCAAACACCCAAACACACATTTTACGGAAACCGTCCTAACTTTATTTTTCACTAAAACAAAGAAACATGTCCAAAAACTATCCCTTATTCAAACACAAGGCACAACTGTACACCGTCACATGCCACCCTCATGCCTGTTTTGACCACTGTATTCGATAATTCGAGAACTGAAGTCAGCTAGACAACAAGGTCTCAATACTATCAAACACATGCCCACATCAACCCATCGATCAATGTCACATCTGACATGCATCCCAAATTCCATCTTATGTACGACCAACGATACTGCCATCAAGTAAATCTAGCATCTCCATGCCTCGATTACTATCACATCACAAAACCAACCAATATCTTGTTTCATTCCTTCCTGATTCTATACATTGTCCGAACATCCCGCACACCTTTGGTCATGGGCATTGGTCAAGACATCACCTACGGTTGTTGAAATTGAATTATCAGATGTTTTAAATGATTTGAGCCATGTTTTTTAGAATGGAAGATGAAGGTTTTGGAGATAACGATGTTGATTCAGTTATGGAACATAACTATCCGCCTTCAGATAATGAATATTATGAAATTTTGTTTAGTTTGTAAATTATTGCCAATAATGGATTACTAATGGGCGAATCCAGCTAGTTGGACAACTTCAACATTTGTGCATTGGAATAAGACTATTTTCTTAAATATGTTTTCTGATTCCATTGAGTAATGGAATTAGACCGTAGAATTTTTTTTTTAAGCTACATTATGGAATGCTTAAAATTATTAGAAGAAATGTAAATGGTTTGTTATCAAGATACTCAATTTAGAGAAATTTAAATATTTGTGATTTCATCAATATTCTTATATCGAGAAAACATAAAATTTTTACAAGACTCGATAAAATTTTAAAATAACGTGCACTGTATGTTGACTTGGACAAGTACATGACAAGTATATTCAGGTACATGTACTTGTCCAGCTCTCAAGATCATCTTCTTGACGAACTGGAGCAATTCATTCAAGCACGCTTGTCTAACATTTGGAGAGGTTCTGAAACAAGCATCCTGTGAAAGAAACTTGATGACAAAAGAATGTTACAGAATTAAATTTGACCAGAACAAGAGCGACCAGAATGAGACAGTTCAAAAAGACAAGGTTTACGTGAATCATGTCAGTATCTAATGAGCATTAGGAATGAGCATGGTTGTTTCTGGTATAGAGCAATGCCCAGGAACAAAACTGAACAGGACTGGTCCAGTTTGGTTATTTACAAGATATGAGGTTTGATGATTGAGTTAGAAAAGGTGCCTATAAGTTCATATAGTTACATTTATGGATTTACCTACCAAACTAATTTAAATTTATTTTTTAAAAAATAAAAAAACCAGAAAGGTTTTCGGTTCAGTAAAACATGTTCTACATTTTGCCAACTTCGGGTCAGGCCTAATTAAACCGATTATGGGACTTCCTGGCCACACTTAATCATACTTTTATGCATACACACACATGCCCTTGCACATAGAAATACTAGGAGAGGAGAAGTAAATTCATGTTTTAACACCGTATCAGCTCAAATAACTAATCTGCAGCTTAGCATTAATAGGATGAAGGGACTTGGTTGATGATGTAAAACAAGGAAAATTCTGCAAAAGCAAACAAATTACCAGAGAAAAAAATATATATATATATAAATACAGGCACTATCGCGGGCTACAATCCCCAACATCAATTTAGTAAGGGAACTCTTTACTCTTGCTCAAAAAAAAAACAAGTAAATTCAACTTCACATAAAAAAACAAAGAGATTATTAAAAGATCATGAATTAGCTCTAATAAACAAGAAAACTAGATTATAGAAAGCCATAACAATTTACATCAAAGCAACATTCTTAGAATTTATAGGGACCCAGAATTCTAATAATTTTGATGTCTATGACCCTCATCCAACAAAGAGGACACAACAACAACACAAAACTTCAGAACCTGGCAATTCATTAAGTAGAACATAAGACACATAGATAATTGATTTCGGAGAAATGAAGCTAACAATACCATTATTCTGAAAGTATAATCACACGCAAATAATATGTAATATCACAAACTGTTAATAAGGTAACCAATTACATGGAAATTCAGTACAAACATCAATCAGTGACCATGACAGTGAATACAAATACATAATCTCTTAATTGAAATGGATAATTGCATTATTGAAGATCATAAATCAGAAATTGGCTTACTAAGAAGGTAACTTGCCGGCCCTGAAAATTGCAAACTTTGACGAGAGTGAATCTGAATACTCAATCTCATTATCCTTGAAGAAAGCCTCAATCATCCCCTTGACCCTCTCGGGCTCCAAGCTCTCACATTCGACCTCATACAAATCCCCAAATTCATACTTAACCTCATCTACCTCCAATTTCACCCCATTCCACTCATACACACTTCTCACAGTCCTGAAGCCTCCCAACCCCTTGAAACTGTTCACTCCAAATTCCTCTTTTACCCTCCTCAAAACCCTCGAATCCACGTCCATCAGCTTCCCAGGCTCTTCCAAACAGGCATACCCGATAGACGGATCCACCTCCTCCTCATCCTCCTCGACGCGGCTCACACCGTTGGTAATCACAGCATTGGCTTTGAGGCAAATGAAGCATTTGGGGAGGTCGGTTTGCTCATGAAACCGGAGGCGCAACACGGCTCTGTGTGAGCTCAGCTCGGAACCCAATCCGTCAAAGAAAGTATTATGCTGGTTGTGTGTAGTTATGCGAAATGGAGAGAGTAACTGAAGAAGTTTCTGGTGGGAAGCTTTGTTTGGTAACCGGAGCTTCACTTCAATTTCCATTGATCTCAAAAACGACCTCTTTTTTGGTATTATGTGATTTTTCTTTTTAGAAGAATGAGAATCAAACAGGGCTTAATTTTGTATTAAAAGTTAATATTAAAATCAAAACTAAAAATTATTATTTGTTGTGGAAGTTTAAACCTTTTTTAAAAAAAATATGTTACAACAGAACCCACAACGAGAACAATACATCTACATGTTTTATCAATTCCTTGAACCACAGCAATAACTTTGCATATTTCCAATCAACGGTGCAATTCAATGTAATGGTTTTTTCCACAAAATAGGATAGAATTTATGAATTCCATCGACTCCAATAACCTTATCCATCATTCAGATCAAATTCATAATTTATATTAAACTTAAAGCATATTCACGAAACCCATGCATGGATATCCAGCAGAAAATGTCCCAAAAATCACAACAGAGTTCTATCAGTAACTCAACTAAGCCAAACCCCCCAACAAAATTTTAAAATAATTTCTTATTTTGCAACATAGTCAAGAAACTCATAATAGGAAGACAACACAATCAAGAAACCAAAGGTCGAAAAAATAAAGATAAAAGTTAAAAAAAATCACAAACCCAAATAAAATAGAAGATTCAGATCAGAACTAGAATCAGATTCCCAATTGTGAAATTACAAAGAAGGGGTGAATCTGAGCTTACAGATTGTGGAATTGGGAGTGACAAATGAGGGAATTCCAGCCAAGAGAGGAGTAAAGATCAACATAATTTCTCAATTGTTTATCCTGACTTGACATCCATGAAAAACTACAACTATGCCTTCCACATTCCCTCTTTCTTTTCTCCCCCAATAGTACCTCCCTCCAAATCCCACATCTTTACAATTTCCTCTAGAAAACACAACTCCCTCTGAAGTTAAATTAAAAAAATTTCAGACAACAGAAAATCCCTTTGAACTAGAAGAGTAGCCTTTTTCAAGAACTTGATACGGAGGAGGGATATTAAGAATCTGAAATTCTAATGAGGTATTAATAAAGAATTGACAATACATGTTTTCTTTTGCAATGCACAGGATAGCAAAGCTAAAGCAAAAAAGAATCAAGCATTCTTCAGCCATTATAAATAGCACCATAGTAAATCACAGGAGGTAAATTAAGGGTTTCATATCTTACAAAAGCAATTTAAGATCACAAATAATCGATACACAAATCATGTGCAACACAATTGTATATTGTTGGGAAAAATGGGTGAATTGTATGTAGATATTTATCAATTAGAATAGTTAATTAAATGACATAAATATAATTCAATAATAATATAAAAATAAGAAGAGAGTAAGAAAAGTAAGTCTCGAGTTCACGTCAATGACGCTGTACTAAAATTGTGTTGTCTCTCCTTCATACGAGTTCTTTCGGTACTACACAACTCCAAAATAAAATTCATATGGCTCATAATCAGTTTTCCTTCTATAGGCATGATCACAGGGAGATAAAGAACGAGCTTCATATCAAGTTACCAAAAACTATAGAAATCTATTATACAATATAGATAGAGTATTCTGTTTTTCCTCATATCTCAAGTTATTTTTCTTAATGAAAGAACTCCCTTTTATAAATACTAGTCGCATGCCCGTGCAATGCACGGGCTGTGTTATTTTTTAAAGTAATATTAGTGTGTTTAGCGTTAAGGATTGATGAGAGACATGTGCATTAGATTGATTTGATAAGGTAAATTTACATTTAATGTAACTGTTTCGCGCGGGTTCGTCGCTAACAATTAAAAGGGATCAGACGATTGTGTAAGGGACAAACCTCTTGAAACAAAGTTCCAAAAAGGGGGTGTTCTTTATTGGCGATGACTTTACAATCGGAAATTAAAAATAGAATGCCTCCAAGGGGCGCAAGCACACGAGTTACTGAAAGAAGTGTTTAAATCTAAACTAAGAAATTTAAAATTACATGTTCTCTGTTCGAGAGTTTTTGATTGGGGTCCTCTTTTGTTCTATGTCTTTTCTTCCTTTTATACTCCCTGGATGATCTCTTTGTGATTAACCGTCTAAAAACTGCTTGATCGTTCTATAACTGCCCACTTTCCTCATAATGGTCAACTTGTCATGAAACTGCCTTTTTTAATTGCTGCCATTACTCTTCGTCGTTCAACCGTTTTCGATTGAATTCCTTGAATCGTGGAACGTGATAGGGCTACTTAATAACTGCTTTGATAACTGCACTTCTTGATAACCACAACACTTCATGTTTGCTAAGACCTTAGGCGACTCGAAGTTTTGGGCGAGAATAGAGCAGCAGTTCTGGGTGACTGCATGGCGCTTCATTCGCTCAGGTCCTGGGCGATTTGCAAGCTTAGGCGATGGTGTTACCGCGTTCCTGGGCTTCCCTATTTGGGCCTTCATCTTGAATTGTCTGATTGGGCTTCATTTTTTGGGCTATCTGATTTGGGGATCCTTCCTTTGGGCTTCATTCCTTGGGCTGTTCGATTCGGGCCGAATTTTTATGTGTCAACAATTACCCCCCAATATGGCAGAATTAATATCAATTATTAAATTTTGCCATATTCACTTTTGTGTTTCCAGCAACATTCGAAATTTTCAAGAATTTCAATCATTGTTTTCTTCCATAGCTTTGAAAGGGAGCGACGTTTTGCAAATCCTTATAACCTCCAAACACGCCATTTCACTGCACCATTAAATCACGCATCACTTTTTTGCGTTTCTCTCCCACAATTTACTGTTCATCTCTTTGCTTCCCTATTACATAACTCTGAAAAATTTCATTTCATCCCTAATGGCTACTTCACAGTCTCAATCTGGCGACTCCTTTAGTTTTGATAACTTTCAGAAACTCCTTAATCGTCCATACATAACTCTGAACTTTCTCGCATCCGCCAATGTCGAACTCAATGAGTTCTACCTAGATCCTTTCTTCAACAATGCAGAGGCAGTCGAACAAGCGGCGGTGGGCCAGCTGTTTCCTTGTACTCAAGGCCCTCCATTTCTAAACTCTCTGCCACTGGGACCACTTCGCGAAAGAGGTATTCGCACTTGGCCCAAATCTGACGTAGTTTTCCGTAGGTGGCATGCTCGCCTTGTGGACCATGGTCCTACAAAGGCGCTTTTTGATAATGCTAGGATTTCTGATTTGTTAGAAATCTCTCTTCAACCCCCTACTTTTGATTCAGCACTTTTATCGATCGCTTTAAGTTTTTGGTCTTCTGAATATAATACTTTTGTTTTCCCTCTTGGCTCCATGTCTATTACTTTAAGGGAAGTTGGGGCCCTAGTGAATCTGCCACCTTTGGGCGATACCATTTTTCCTGGTATCTTGGTTTCTGGTGGCGCCCCAAAATTTGATAAGACCCTCACCGAGTCTTATTCAAGTTTGCAAACCCTTCATAACCATTCGAGCGCTGAGCCTTCCCATACTGAGCGAGTGGCCTTTCTTCTGGTTTGGCTTTGTAAATATGTTTTGTGTGTGCCAAACATAAAACCCTCCCTGAGCTATTTACCCATAGCGCATGAATTGGCGCGTGGTAGGCCTCTGAATTTATGTTCTTTCTTTTTGGCTGCCCTCTATAGAGGCATGGCTTCTCTTCAAACTTAATTGAAGAATGGTGTATCTCCCGCTGGCAGTGGACCTCTTTGGTTTACTCAAATGTGGTTGAGATCCTATTTTTCTTTGCTTGGTGTCCCATCAATCTCTCGTCCTTCTGCTAGCTGCTATGGGCTAGCCATTGAGCCCCTGGCTCCTGTAAATATGTTTAGAAGGGACATTTTTTCATTCTTTTATTCTTTGGATTCAATCCCTTCCTTTTTTCCTTTTCCTCCCTTTTTGACTCCAGACTATGTGCATCCCCCCGACACTATAGACAGCGCGAGCAACTCTCTGCTCATTTGGATCCAGTTTTTAACCGGGAGGGAGTTATTTCATGGTATTTTGACTGGGACCAATGCCAAGGTAGGGGTAGAAATATATGCTCCCCAATTTTTTGCTCGCCAACTTGGTTTCGGCCAAACCTGGCCTGTTCCTCCTTGCTATACAAGGAACTTGATAGACCGCTTCCATATTATTAATAAAGCGGAGGCAGATGTTATAAATGCTCGCAATCTTCTTTTAACGAGCCATTTTTCATTAGCTCCTTTCAATTCTAGCCATGCCATCCATCCCCTTTTTGAACAACTCTGGCCGTCAGTGAAGCGCAGATTGTTTGCGACTGATGCCAATCGTGCCTTTCATTCACTAGACCAGTCGAGCATTTCTTCCCTTCCTCCTGTTTTAGTCACTCCTTTGTCTATCCGGAATCCTTCTCCTCCTCATCGCGCTAAACAGTCTGCTCGTCCATCTTCTTCTCTCCCTGCCAAGCCTACTGCAGCCAAAAGTGCCCTGAGCCGCAAACGGCCAACCTCAGCATCTCCCATTCTGGAGGATGATGTTGATAATGATGATGATACCCCTCTTATCATCAGGAGGAAGGTAATTAAATTGGTTTACTCACAAGCATACTTTTCCATACTTGAAACTTTTCTGTGTGCTGATGATTTATTTGGACTTCTCAGAAAAGTTCAGCCTCTCCTTTAAAGGCTTTGGTATCGGTAGCTCCTACTCCATCATCCTCTACTAAGGCTGCTTCATCCAAACCAGCTGATGAAGGGACTACGCTTAAAGAGTCATCTTCAGTCCCAGAATCCTCGTCACAACCAATGGATGAGCCACCTTCTTCCCAGGGCGTCAACCCCCCAAACATCGAAGCAGAAGGTAATTCATCTTTTTGATGCTTTACCTTTGCTTGTGCTATTGATTTCTAATTTGTTGCTTTTAAGTTCTGCAGGTGCTCCTATGAGTCTGCCCGTTGTAGCAACATCTTCTCGCTCTGACAAAGGGAAGTCCTCACGAATGGTGGAGCCACAGGTGGCAGACTTGGCTGAGGACATGCCATCTTCCAAGATTATTGATGAGGTAGTCTTTGCTTCACTTTTATTGCTAATTCATCTTGTTCGTGGTAGTGAGAATCTTCAATATTGGCAATTTTCTTCGCAGGATGCTGATAAGATTGTGCGTTCCATCCAAGACTTGTTCGCTTCCTAGGGACAAGTTAAGACATCTCGCCCTGCTCCAGCTGGTCGTCCTGCTACTTTTTCAGAGGAAGATATGAAGTTCCTCAAGCAGTCGATATTTGAGTATGTGTCCTTTATGGATATGGACATTGGTAAGGCTAGTGCTGCCAGACATAAGGATAAACTTGAGCATTTGAATGCGAATTTAGAGCAAGCACTGACACTTCCGTCGCTCAATCTTTCTGCTGATTTTAAAGTGACGTTGAAAGTTATCCATTCTGAGGTTCTCTCCTTGCTGGCCAAGAATGCTGAACTGAAGGCCAAAAGTACTCAATATCTTCGCGTTGTATCTGAAAAAGAGTCTTTGTGTCAGGAGATCAACAAAGCTGAGGATGAGTTGAGAGAAATCTCTTCCGAAGTCATGATCGAAGACTCTTTGATGGCCAGTTTGGCTGCTCAGATGAAGGAACTTCAGGACAAAATGGACGACTGCAAGGCGAGAATGGCTGCAAAAAAGCGTAACGGCTCCCAAGAAATTGAGCGAATTAAGTCCTTGGTTGAGCAGTACAAGAAGTTGGAAGTTGATGATGATGTCGTGGCCGAATTGAACATCACTTCCTCTCGGCAGAACGAGGACTGGGAAAAATTTAGGGAAAGGATTCGTTCGATATGGGGCGGATTGGAATTAAGACATATAACGCCTTAACTTTTTCTTTTTGTAATTTCGCATTTGACTTTCCCTTTGTAATCTTGTTCATCATTAATGAATATTTATGTTAACTTCTTGCACTTATTTGACGTTTGTCTTTTAATCGTCGATCCTTCAAGCATTTAACTGCTTTGTGCTAAAGATCTTGCACATTTTCCCTTGATATTTTCACCTCTTTTCCCAAGACTTTGGGCTACTTAATTCCATTTACTAGGCAGAATGTGGCTGCTCATATTCTGTCTCTTCATCTTTACCCCCTATAAATACACGTTTGTTTCGCACTTTCCATCTTCCATCTTCATTTTCATTCTTTTCTTCAAAACCAATTTGCTGCCATTGTTTGGCATTCTGACAATCAATCCAAAACCTTCGTCTTCTATAAAGATGGATTGTTTGGTCCGCCCATTTTACTACTTGCCTTGATGTCACCTTTGGTATGGGAGGTATAGGAAATATTTTTTGGCCAGCAGCAAAGTTTTTCCCATCGTCTCTTTGTCCCTTACAAGGGGTTCAATGATGAAAGGCAATTTTTGGGATGCTTGCGGGCTACCTTGTTTGCTGAGAGTGCTTCTCATGCCCGCCATTGCAACGATGCATTTAGGAAGGTGGTACGAGGCCAGTCCACCCTCTTACTCGGCGATTGACTGAGAGATTAGCTTACTTTTAATTGTAGCTTGTAGAGTATCTATTATTTGTATCTTGCAACTTTGTAATGAACGTTTGATAATAAATGAATTTATTTGAACGTATTTCGCTCTGACCTTTTATCCTTAATCGTTCAACATGTTTTGATTACACTTTTATCTGTTCGCTTTCCCATAAAGAAGGAACATATTTTTTTCAAATTTTTGCCATTGGTGCCATCTAAATCTTCCAAATGATACGCTCCATTGGGCAACACACTATTTATTTTGTATGGTCCTTCCCAATTGGGTGACCACTTCCCATACTTTGGGTCCTTGCTATCCAAAGGGAGTTTCGTCTGCCAAACTAATTCGCCTAGGCTGATCGATTTCGCTATGACTTTTTTATTATAAAACTTAGCCATTCTTTATTTGTGAACTTGCAATCTATCTAAAATGTCCAACTTTAATTCGTCCAACCCCAATAAATTTTGAACTAGTGCTTCGGCATACTCATCATCATTTAACTTATATTGCAAGCACACTCTAATCGATTGCACGTTGATTTCCATAGGCAAAACAGCCTCCTATCCATAAGTTGGAAAGGAGTAATTTTGGTACTTGACCGAGGCGATATTCTATAAGCCCACAAGGCCTTATTCAGACATTCGTGCCAATTTCTGGCATTTTCATCTATTATCTTTCTGATTATATTTTTTAGAATCTTATTAGAAGATTCTACTTGTCCGTTGGATTGAGCGTAATATGGTGTGGAGTTTACTAATTTAACCCCAAACTTGCTCAAAAACTTGTTCACTTGATTCCCATTCAAAGATGTTCCGTGATCTACCATCAACGTTTGTGAAATTCCAAACCTATAAATGATGTGATCACGGATAAACTCTATGACATTCTTTTGGGTGATTTCTTTCAAAGGTACCGCCTCTACCCACTTGGTGAAATAGTCGGTTGCAACTATAACAAAAGTATGTTGCTTGGACGATGGGGGATAAATCTTCCCTATCAGATCTATAGCCCAGCCCTTGAACGGCCAAGATTTAATAATAGGTGCCATCTCTCGTGCTGGCGCCCTTTATATTGGACCATGCTTTTGGCTTGTTAAACAACTCTTTGCATACTAAATGCATAATTCTCCCATCTTTGGCCAAAAATATCCACTCCTAATAATTAACCATCTCA
>NW_019265467.1:230224-230767 GCF_002742605.1 Olea europaea var. sylvestris
CTTGCCTATCATATCATGAAAAATTAAATTCATTGTCCTTTGATAAGTTGCCCCTGCATTTTTTAGGCCGAAAGGCATGACTACCCATTCAAAACATCTTAGAGACCCAGGGCATCTAAATTGTTGTGAAATTTGATTGTATCCTGAATACCCATCCATGAAAGAATATATGACGTGTCCGGCAGTCGAGTCTACTAAAGAATCCACCGTGGGTATTGGATACTCATCTTTGGGTGTAGCTATGTTTGAATTCCTAAAGTCTATGCACACCCTTAGTTTACCATTCTTTTTTAGTACTGGTACGATATTGGACAACCATTCGACATACCTGGCCGTTCTAATAAAGCCTGCTTTCAATAATCGCTCTATCTCTTTCTTAATCTCAGGGAGTGCATTAGGAGCAAAATGTCTAGGAGGCTGCCTTTGAGGTTTAAGATTAGGCTTAGTTGGTAACCTATGTTCCACCAAGTCTCTATCTAAACCAGGCATTTGTTCATATTCCCAGGCGAAACAATCTTTATACTCCTTTAACAAAGCGATTAA
>NW_019265467.1:235060-236369 GCF_002742605.1 Olea europaea var. sylvestris
AGGCAATTTATTTTAAATGACATACCTTCAACACTTGTAACATCAATCATAAAACCAGATTGAGGCCTATGAAATGGATTAAGTATAGGTACCTCATTCAACTGTCAAAATAACAAGTTAGAATATGTGGAACAACATAATCAGAAAGATAACATCGTTGAATTTATAAACCACTATTTCTTATTTTTTCTTGTTACCTTGGATGAACTAGCAGGTAAAAGTGTAGAAGGGGGTGCAAAGCCAAGCAATACTACTGCAATAGCACCGTCTTCCAGGAGTGCAAGTGAATTAGTCTACAGAAGTAAGAAAAATTATACTAAAAGAAAAGCTTGACTTTTTGCAATGCCATAATGGTAAATGACAATGTATGTAATATGATTGTCTTAAATCATTAACATGAATGCATTGCCATCTATATTTTTTTTATTGCTTTTCATGTGCCACATACTTTTAGGGAAAGCTGAGAATGCATTGAACAGAATTAGTTTGTGTATGAACACATGCATTTCATTTGTATAAACAGGTGCTTATCACACACATACACACTCACGCGCACACGACGCAAATTTTTTTTGCAAATTTCATTTTTTTTTACTTTTAAATAACTTGAAACAAATTTTACTCATAAGTAACTCTTTACATTTTAGAAATATACTTAAAATTTGAAGTTAATATTTTTCACTTATAAGTAGCTTTTACAATTATAACATTTTTTTTACACTTAAATAACTTGCATGATGATAAAAATAACGAATTGGATGAAGCAAATAAATCGGGTCGAAAATTATAGAATTGGCAACAAAAAATTTATCTGACACCATACACATAGATATTTCACACAAGTAATGTACTTCATTAAAAATAATAACATCTACACATGAGAACATTTCTGATGACAAACTATTTAAAATAAAAACACATTCAATCTCAAGACAATGACTCCATTTTCAAGCAAAATCTTAAACTAAGTCAAAAGCATGCACCATAAATGGAGTAGTGGGTGCATCAAATATAATATCAATCAAAAAAGCATTATTTGCAAACATTTTTTGTTTCTACTCATCGAAAGTTTAATTTTGCTTCAATTCGAAAGTATTTAGAATTAACACATAATCTTGGTTTAAATTAATATTGAACTTGGAATTGAGGATAATTCAGAGATGCGTGATGTTAAGCAAAGTTTATTCGAAGGAAAATGTGGCATCAGCGGATAATGATTGGGCTCATTATATTTGTTCTTTTACCTTTGAGATAATTGAAAGGCACAAGGAAGAAAAGGAAGTCAAACCTCCAACGATACATGTATGTG
>NW_019265467.1:241888-251991 GCF_002742605.1 Olea europaea var. sylvestris
TAAATATAACATAATATGCTTGGGAAATGAAATTTCCAATGCTATTACTTGTTGATATCATAGATTAAAGGGAATCGAAATATAGTTATGAGATTATGATTTATCTTTTAATTTTTATTTTTCTTTAAAAAAATGAATAAATATTTAAGTGGATTGTATTGGTTTGATTAACCAGTGGCGAGATGTTTCAAACCATGACTGAATTGATCCACCATAGTTTTGTTTAAAAGAAAATCAAATCAAACCAATTATATATGTCAAATCGACTTGAACTGATCTAAGTCTATTCGATTTGATTAGTTTGGTTTTTTTATTTTTTCCCCAAGCCTATTAAAAAATAAGAAGAAATTTTGACTTTACAGTGCAAAATATTTTATTATGTAAATGTATGATTGAAAATGAATTTAAAAAAAATTCAAATAATTATTTTCAAACAGGACCACTATTTAAAACATTATTTTGGTCAAATAATGACCATGAAATAGGGGTTATGGGGTGCTTGATAGTGATTAAAATTAGATTGTTTTAGGAGATTGTGATAGAAGTTTTTAAAATGTGTTGTTAAAATGTTGTGGAACCCATGAGAAATATGATTAATATTGATTGTTTGACTTTAACTTAGATTAAAATCAAATTTTAATCCGTACCAAACATGCTCTTAGTTATATCACTTTTTGTTTTTGTTTTTATTGTATATTTGTTATTTGTCGTCAATACACTTTATCTTTGAGAGAAATTATTTTCAAAAAGTTTGTTGGGAGGGCATCAAATGACTTATTTATCTATAGTAGTGTCTAAAATATTCAAAAGTGTGAAAGCACGTGAATAGAAATTGGTATCAAGGACAAGATATGTATATTAATAGAGGTTGAAAATAAGTGTACAATGAGGGGGTTCAAGGACCTTGAATGAAATTGAAAATTATAGTTACATTCACTCTTGTTCATTGATCTAAACCTTAATTACTAATAATATCAGAAATTACTTGTTGTTCTAAATTTAAGAAGTTGTTTTCTTAAAATAGCGGGAATGGGTGCAAGTCGTATGAAAATGATTGCTAACCCATTTGACTCCCATTAATTTTAATTACGTTACATTTCATTTTTCTATTTCCTATTTCCAACCACACAATCTTTTATAAAATAATATTACAAGTAAATCGAAATTTTTTCTTTTTTTTCAACCCCTCATTTAAAAAAAAAAAAAAAAACTATTACACCTATTTTCATTTTTATAAAATGGGGGTCAAACGGGGCTAAATTTGACCCCAAACATCCTTAACCCTCCTATTAATGGACGAAATTGGTGCTTTTGAATGGTTCCATAATTTGACCTTAAAAAGGTCAAATTTTTTGTTTAAAAAATAGGGATTAAAATGCCCTTATTTTTAGTGGAATAAAAGAAAAAAAAATGAAGAAAAGAATATTTTAAAATATGACAATAAGAAAAAGCAACTCATCCTATAGCAATTGATCTCTCATAGAAACGTCTTCAATGTAATCGTGGATTATTTTAAAATTGTTTCATATAAGCAAAGATGGAGGTATTTACCCAAAAAAAAAAAAAAAAAAAAAAAAAGGTTCTCTGAAAAAAAAAAAAAAAACTCAATGATGCTGACTAAGCTAATAGAGACTCAATCGAAATGATGTGACAGACAAATCGACATATTTACAATTTACGTGACATTGATGTCTAATGAGTGGACATTTAATATTGATTTACAATGTATTCTTTTCATTTAAAGAATAATAATAACAAAATCACAAATTTACGTATAAAATACAATTTTTTGAGTTAACATTCCAAATTTGAATTTAGATAGAGGTCTAAGAACTATCCTTTTTGCTCTACTTTGTCATGTTGATAAAGTCCCTATCGACTTGCACTGGACTTGAAAGTTTTTAAACACTTTCCATGTTGCTTATATTTCATAATTTTTAAGCAATACATGATTATAGAGGTGTTGACTCGAGTGCAAATAACTGGTATCAAGAATTGATATTTTTCTCATATACTTTAGTTTTCTCATCTTAATTTAATTATTTTATCAATTTAACTAAAATATGAGCATTTTGGGCTTTACATCAAAAGTTTGACATTTTTAATTGTGGATTGGGTGAAAACCATTTAAAAGGATCTATTGTACTTGTTAAAGATTGGGTGAAAGCTTATGAATGTTTAAGTGAAGTTTAGAGATTAAGAACCATTTGTATAGCATGGATTAGCGATCATTTCCACCAATTCCCCTATAAAATAAGCATATATCTGCATTTATATTTACCATTCACAACCATTTATTTGTCACTAAAACATCTAGTCAATCTTTTTGTCCTTATATCTATTCAATAATTAAAATAATAATTCACACATTAAATTATTCAAACAATATTCCCTATTTAGTTTGGGGAAAAATCAAATATTAGTAGATTTTTATATAAATTAAAGAAATGGGTGGTTGAAAAGTTGATAAAAATTGTAAATTCTATAAAATATGTAGTTGAAAATGAATTCGAGAAAAAATGAATTTTAAAAAATTGGGACCAAAGAGTGACATAATATAGTATTATATAAGTTCAAATCTACTTCCCATACTTTGATATTTCTAAAAGGCATACCATACTACGGATCTACAAATTTGCTTGGCGTACAAATTTTACCCTTATAGCCCCTCACAATGAGGTCACCCAGAATTTTTTAATTCATGTGGGCACCCTCAACATGTAAAGAAACTGTACACCATGGTATATACCATGTGTACATATAGCTTTTTCCACGTAGTTATACTCTTTTATTACATAAATATACTCTTTTATTACATAAAAGATATATAATTCCCACATGCTATTCAGAAATTATAATCCCATCATTTCAAAACATATATAAATATAATTCTAGTATATTATATGGTTTCATAAATAAAAGATATATTTACTAAATTTTCCTATTAGTTATCTTAGTTATATTTTAGTTACATAAAAAATGTAGGGTAAATAGCAGCAAACCTCCTTAATATTTCATTTAATTTGCAAATTTATCTCCAATCTTTTTTCTTTTTTTAATGACAAACGTATAATCGATTTTGAGAAATTAGTGCTATTCATTCAAATAGATAAATTCCAACAATTTTTCGTTTGTCATTTCATTTGACTAGAAAATTCAAAAATTTAAAAGAACAAAATGGTTGTTCTATTGCTCTAAATTTAAAATATTTTTTAAAAAAATAAAATAAGAAAATTTGAAAGACAGAAAAAAAATAAAAATTGAATACGATTATGCTATAGGTACAGAAAATGTTTGACAGAATTTTTCCAGAAGTAGACTTGATAATTTTTCATTGGTTTTTGACACAACAATGGCAAAAAATAGACAATACAGTCCCACCAAACCACACAACCGCCAACACCACCCTATCACCTCTTTAATTTCTCACCCCCAAACTTGTACTATAATCTTGAAATAATATTATAGAAAATGGTGCAACAAAATTTGGTTTTCGTCAATGTTTTCTCAAAATTTTTGCAGCCAAATTATACACATACATCCCACATAATACATCGTATTAATCAATTTGTCAAAAGCATAATGATTTTTAGCAATCCACCATATGTTTTCTAAATCCCAATTACATTGCACGAAGAGTTTGAAGAACAAAACTCCCATCGATTTGTCGTAATTTAAAACTTTACATAATGACACAGAAACAGAGTGATTTACATTAAAACTGGCTCGACCAGTTTTATCACCTGTTTAGGAACACAGTGAATTATTCTGGTTTAAGGATACTATAATAATATTTACTACAAGTGTTACGCCCCTATCTGAACCCTTCGGCAAGTCTGTCACTACGTCATACGAGGTGTTCAACACCCATTCGAAGTGACTCCACCACTAACGTCTGTGAGGCACAAACAATTCTACTGAACCAACCGAAGCGTTCTTGCCTTTGACGCCGAAGCGTAATGCACTCCAAGGATCTCTGTCAGAGGATCCGCCGTCAATTTTAGAAAGAGATCTGTGTCAAGATCCTTTTTGCCCCCAAGGTTTAATTGATTTGATGTCTCCATGGACCTAGTTGATGTGACGTATCAACTTTATTCAACTCAATTCGGGAGAAGTTATTTTCCGCCCACTCTATAGACGCAGCTGATTAACGCCTATGAGCAGACGTTTCACACCGTCGGATGTATACACGTGTCCCACATCTAACGGTTCTCCTCAACTATAAATACCCAAGGTTTGATAAGAGACAAATGGAATGAAACTCTTACAGCTTAGCTTTCCATAACAAGTAAATATATATTCTCCTCCCCACCCTTTTTGCACAATCTTGGCACTGTTCCGATCACCATAAGCTAACTTGACTGTCAGAGTGTATGCAGCCGCCGCCGCCCCCGCTGGTTCTGGCTGTGTGCATCTGATCGTGCGTTGACTGTTCGCAGAGAGGATTACTTGGAGCAACTATCGGTTGGCCATGTGGAGGATCCAATTCACGAGGTCAACAGATTGATGTTGTCTGTGGGAAACTTCCCATCCAAAGTTCTACATTCTTCATCGGAAAACCCTTAACTTACCCTAAAAAGGGGACGTTCTTGAAAAGAACAAAGTCGAATTACAACCCAAATCCTCATCACCCTTGAAAAAGGAGTAGATAAGATGAGTTCCAGCAATGAGGATGCAAACCCCAGGATGGACGCCTCTAAAGAAGAGGTGCTCCAAAACAATGTCACTCACCAAAGACTCCATCACCAGCGTTGTCGAGGTGAAAGAATGGCCATACTCACTGAAGGAATGGTCCAAACAGCTGCGGGCATAAGAGAGATAGCAGCTCAGAACATGGCGATGCATGAATTCTTCATGCGAGCCCAAGGTCACCAGGGCGCCCAAATGCCCCAAGAATCTTACCTAGCTCGTGAAGTCCCTGCTTCTCGTTCCCGAGGCCATACGAGCCAGCACAGAGAACCTCCCTCGAGAGAGAAGTGGGTACGAAAGTCACATCCTATGTGTAAGAGAGCCAGCCAGCAGAATCGCAATTGGGGGACAACTTCCCACCAGAATATGAAGCAGAAAGGTCAGTCAGTGTCTTTGATCGGATAGGGTGGGACCCTAGTAATAGGGTCCGCTCAGTGGAAAGATCAGTTTGACAAGGGGAAGAGCAAGAACAAGCGCCCCTTCCACCTAGAAATAGAAAGGAGAGAATAAACTTAGTTGATTGGGGTAACCGAGGAAAAGCACCTCCACCCCCCAAAAACATGCAAGATGATGGGGACTCCGAAGGGCCGTGTCGATCTTATGAGATTGATGGTGATGATGATGATCTCCATTTCTCAAGGGAGATCCGAGGCTCCCTAATGCCTACGAACTTCGTACCACCTAAAATCCCCAAGTATGAAGGAAAAGGGGACCCGAAAAAGCACTCACGAAGTACATGACACGGATGAGTATCAGGGGAGCCTCGCCTGCTTTGAAATGCAGAGCCTTCCACCTAACCCTGACCAGAGCCGCTGAAGTGTGGTACAACAGGCTACTTCCTCTGAGCATTAGGAGTTGGCCAGAGCTAAAAAAGGCCTTCTTGAACCAGTACCTCTCACGTAGAGAAGGAGAGGTCCCAGTGCAACGTCTGCAAGATATGAGACAAGCCCCTAGAGAAACGCTAAAAAGCTACCTCGCCAGGTTTACGAACGAGATCACCTACTACGAACAGGTCACTGACAGAGAAGCCCTTTCAGCCTTAAAAGGTGGCCTCAACATGAACACTTTGTTCTGGAGGGATGTGCGCAGCAATAATCCTTCCACTTATAACGAACTGGTGAAAATAATGAGAGTTGAGATTGTCAATGAAGAGGTGATTGATCACCAAAATCGTGCCGCACGGGGACTCCCTCCACCTCAGAGGCAGGTAGGTTGAGGACCCGCAGCGCACCTTGTCACCCAGCAATGGACCCAGGCAGGGTATACAATAGCTCCTACGTCCGAATAGGTACTAGCTTCTGCCACGCTAAATGCATTGCCGGTATTAGCATATGAGAATGCCCCTGCTGAGGCGGGACCATCTAAGGGTACTGATAGTAGTGGAAAGAAGAAGAAGAAGCGATCAAGCAGGTCCTTAGAAGGGGCAAGGTTCTGCACCTTCCACCAACTCTATGGACATGACACCAGCGAATGCAGAGACGCTCCGCGGTGCTTAGGTCGGAATAACCCACATCCCTCCAAAAGGGACAAACATCCCTGCAGATCCGCCTCCCCGAACAGGGCTGAAAGGAGGCATAGAGATCAATCACCCCAAAAAAGAGGATCGAGGGACAGAGGAAAGTCCGGACAGAGAGATCAGGCCCCATTTTCTGGAGGCCAAATCATCAGGGAAATTGACACGATCATCAGGGGACCTCACATCGACGGCAACATTAGGAATGCCCAAAGGAACTACACAAGGGAAGAAAAAGATCCATTGATACTCACGTACATCGTCAACCAGTCCCAAGAAGCCAATAGGATGGCCTCGATTACCTTCTCCCAAGAAGATACACAAGGAGTTCACCAGCTTTGGTAGTAAGAGCCATAGTAGCAAGAAACGGACTCAAATGCACGCTTGTCGATAATGACAGTTCGATGAACATACTGTTTGGCTCTACCTTCGACAAAATGCAAATTGAACATGGGCTAATCCCCATGACCAACCCACTATTTGGATTTACTGGAGACAGCATCATCCTACGAGGACGAATTACTCTTCCCATCGAGATGGGTTCAGCTCCCCTAGTGGCCCAACATTTCATGGGGTTTTTGGTAGTAGACCACAGGTCAGCCTACCACGGAGTATTGGGCATACCCGCCTTAAAAGATCTTCAGGCTGTCACCTCCATACATTACTTGTGTATGAAGTTCCCAACTGAGCATGTAATTACTACTGTTCGAGGCGAGCAGATGGGTTCCAGAGCATGTTATCTAAACTCTCTGCAAAAATCAGAGCCTCGCATTGTTAATGTAATCATAACGGAGGTTGCGAACGAACCCGACCTGAATGTGGAAATGCTCGACGCCCTTGAAATAGGGTATACCTCTGAACAGGAGGAAGACATCGACATGGAAGAGGCCCCTGAAGAAGGGCACCCTCTCGACGAATTATACCCTCGAATAACTAGCTCAGAACTAAACGCAACCCCAATGGAAGAATTTAAAACATTCTCTGTCAACCTAGAGACCCCAGTCAGGTCCTGCGGATAGGAAAGACGTTATCCCCCGAAGCGAAAGAATAAATGATAAGTTTGGAACATGGATGTCTTCGCTTGGAAGCACGAAGACATGGTAGAAATAGACCTAAGGATCAGTTGCCATTGCTTAAATATCAATGCCTCCTGTGCCCCACTTCGGCAGAAAAGACGAGCCCTCAACCCGAAGAGGTACGAGGCGCTCAAAGATGAAGTCAATAAGCTTAGCCGCAGTGACTTCATCAGAGAAGCCATTTATCCGAAGTGGATATCCAACCCGGTCTTTGTGAGGAAGCTTAGCGAGAAATGGAGGGTGTGTGTAGATTTCACGAACTGAAATAAAGCATGCCCCAAGGATAGCTTCTCACTGCCGAGGATAGACCAACTTGTGGATTCCACTTTTGGACATGAACTCTTGAACTTCATGGATGCGTACTCAGGATACAACCAGATACCCCATGTTTTGACCTGACGAGGAGGCCATGTCGTTCATCAAAAACAGAGGACTGTACTGCTACAAAGTCATACCCTTCAGATTGAAAAATGTCGTAGCTCCATATCAGAGGCTGGTCAACATGATGTTTGTCGAACTTATTAGCAAAATCATGGAAGTCTACGTGGACAACATGCTAGTCAAAAGCCTCCAGGTGAATGAACACATAAGTCACCTCGACCAGACCTTTCAGATTCTTAGGAAATACAAAATGAAATTGAAACCTCTCAAATGCACCTTCAGCGTGGATTCGGGTCAGTTTTTGAGGTACATTGTGAACAAAAGGAAAATAGAAGCAAATCTGGTAAAGATTAGTGCCTTACTAGAAATGAGGTCGCCTTAGAAGCCAAACGAGGTCTAGAGCCTCAATGGTCGGATAACTACACTCAGTCGCTTCATCTCTAGAGCTACTGATAAGAGCCTACCCTTCTTCAAAGTGTTGAAGCAAGGAAAGAAGTTTCAATGGACCGATGAATGTGAGGAAGCCTTCCAAGTGCTGAAGAAGCACTTAGGAGAGGTACCTCTGTTATCCAAACCTAAACCACAGGAATCACTATTGCTATACTTGGCGGTCTCGGACGAGGTGGTTAGTGCAGTCATAGTTAGAAAAGAAGATGAGCATCAATTTCCGATATACTATGTCAGCAAAGCACTACTCCCGGCAGAAACCCGTTACCCGGGCATGGAAAAATTGGCACTCACCCTCATCACGGCGTCAAGAAACTGAGGCCATACTTCCAGGCCCACTCAATCGAAGTTCTCACCAACTTCCCATTGAAGCAGGTACTGCAGAAAACTCGAAGCTTCGGGCCGCCTGCTAAAATGGGCAAATGAGCTCAGTGAGTTCGACCTACTGTCCCGACCCAAACAAGCCCTTACAGATTTTGTGGCTAAATTTGCTATAGCGCCAGAAATGGAGGCGGCAATGGAACCAGCCAAGCCCCCAACATAAAACTTGTTTGTGGATGTATCCTCATGAGAAACTGGCTCCGGAGCTAGGATCGTCTAGGAAAGCCCGGAAGGCCACAAGCTAAATTGCGTAGTAAGTTATGGATAGAAAGTACCCCATTATGGATGCAATCCATCATGGCCTATCTCAAGGATCAATCACTACTAGCTTCAAGAAGTGAGGCGAGGAAGTTAAGATGGAGAGCCGCGCACTTCGTCCTACAAGATGATGTCTTCTACAAAAGAGGCTTTACCTCACCACTTTTCCAATGTGTAGGAGGGGAAGAAGCCACATATATACTCAGGAAGATCCACGAAGGGATCTATGGAAATCACTTCGAACGAATGGCTCTAGCACACAAAGTGCTCCTACAAGGCTACTTCTGGCCAACCCTGAAAAGGGATGCTTGCCAATTCATTTAGAAATGTGATAAGTGCCAGCGTTTCTCAAATATTCAAAAACAGCCTTCTCAGAGCCTCTCCGTAGTCACCAGTCTATGGCCATTCGCCAAATGGGGCATCGACTTCATTGGCCCACTCCCAAAAAGGGAGATGAAGCGTGACTTTTGCCATTGTCGCCATGGACTACTTCACCAAGTGGGTCGAGACTGAACCTCTTACCAAGATCACAGAGGCGAATACTACAAAATTCATCTGAAAGAACATCATTTGCAGGTTCAACATTTCCCACCCCTTAGGGTCCAACAACGAGAGACAGTTTGATAACAATAAGATGCGAGACTTATGCAACGAACTGGGGGTAAAGAAGGATTTCTCGATGCCTCATCACCCCAAGCAAATGGGCAAGTTGAGGCAGTGAACAAAACTATCAAGCATACACTGAAAAGGAAGCTTGACGCCTCAAAGGGGCAGGTCGATGAGCTTCCCCACATCCTCTGAGCCATTTGTACAACTAGCCGAACTGGTACAGGGGAAATACCCTTCTCGATGACTTACGGAGCCGAAGCCATAAGCCCTGTCGAGGTAGGAGTCCCATCGCATCATCGGATACAGTTCAATGAGATCGGTAACGACGAAGCTCGAATGAGCGAACTCCACCTCTTTGAAGAAAGGAGGGATACCTCTCAAGTGAAACTAGCCAAGTATCAAAGGAAAATGACCCGCTATTACAACTCCAAAGTCAGAAATCGAACTCTTCGGTTGGGGGACTTCGTCCTTAGAAGGGTCTTCCAATCGTTAAAGCCAACTAGGGCCAGAGTGCTTGGACCAAATTGGGAGGGTCCTTATTGCATCTGTAAGGAGTCTCGACCTGGTACTTTTGAAATTGAAGATATGACAGGGAGAGTACTGCCTCATCAATGGAACATCGAACACTTGAGAAATTACTATCAATGACGAACGTATGTTCTGATTCGATCTCGATGCTGTCTAATATGTGTTTGTCACGATCTGATCTCATTTGTAACTTCCCTATCTTACTAAGTGCTGAAATTGCC
>NW_019265467.1:253828-257722 GCF_002742605.1 Olea europaea var. sylvestris
TTTGTTTTGGGCTAGATAGAAAAGTAGTATAAATCCCAATAATCAATTCAATTGTTTTTTTTAGTGGGTAATTGGTTCGATTTTGGTTCGACGGTGTAAATACCATACCCATACCGCCACGAACCAGTTCATTAAAATAAAAACTATATTCGCCCCATCGCACCATCGGTTTGGTTTTTTCGCCCCATTCGATTTAGTTAACCGCGATTTTCAATTTTGACGGTTCAAATTGCCATCTCTAGTTGGCAAAGTCCTCAAAATAGTCGATAAGGTTCTGCACCGCCACCTCCCCTGCCAACTTCATCTTGCCTTTCAGGGAAGCAATCTCCTTAGCCTGGGCCTCCGCCCTCTGCCTCAACTCAACTTTTTCTTTATTGGAGGCCTCCAGAGCCTCCGTGACGAGTCGGTGGTGCTCATTGGCATGATCCACTCTTCAGGTCATTGCAGCCACCTGGCACTCTACTTTATAGAGCTCCTTCTTCAGCCGCTCTATCTCCTCCTTGGCAGTCGCCAGCTGGGCCTCGGCTTTCTTCCTTGTTTTCTGCTGCTCCGAGGCCTTAGCCCGGGCTTCCCGCACTGCGTCCCCGTAATGCATTGCCTCCTCAAGGCACTTGGCGAGGTCCTCCCTCTTGGCACTGAGGTTTTTCACCAAGCCTTCAAATTGGATGCTTGTGCTTAGGACTCAGGCCACACAGGCACTGTTTACAGCGACAAGGTCTTCAACGGTGTAAGAGGCAGTCTGGTCTCTCCATTCCTCTGTCCAATACTTGTTGTGGACCACCGCCACTACCACCGTCTCTGGAGGAAGAGCCTCCAACACCTCTTTCACTAGCTCCTCAGAATTTGTGCCCAAACGGGCTCTCTTCCTCTTCGGTTGCCCTAGCACTTGGACAATTGGAACAGCAGCAACTGGGGCTGTAGTTGGGGCAGGAAAAGCCTTGGAGGGTGCAGGTGTCTTCTCCGGGATGGCCACCCCAGTGGGTATGGTGGTTTGCTTCAGAACCGGGGGCGGCCTCGCCACTGTTGGGCGCTTCGAAAGGCTAGCAGACTTCTTGTCCTTTTATAGCAAGTTGGCCTCCAGATCCTCCGCCACCTCCTCTTCTGTCGGAGGCTAGAGCCTCTTGTTGGCATCTACTAGATCCTCCATCTGCTTCTTGTATGCAGAGGAGGAAGTATTCAAGGCTCTCACCTCTGCCATCATCTTCTGGATGATCTTGAAATTAGGCCTCAGGGGCATCTTCCTGTTAAAGTTATCTGCAAGGAAAAAAGAAAATTATTACAAGTGTAAAGGGTCCGAAAAATTACTAAAGAGTTTTCACTTCAGGAAATTTACCTTGAGAAGCCATCAGATCGTGCGTCACGAAGTGAATGTTCTTCCTAATCAGCTGGTGGTATGACCTCTTTTTTGGAGGTAGCTGGTAGATAATGCAAATGATATCGAAATCGTCGGTGGATATCTCATACCGAGGAAGAGTACCTTCAAAAGTAAACAAATAGCAGTTACGATCCGAACCGAAGAAGAATAAACATAAATGTAAAGCAACAGTACTCACTAGGTGTAGAATACTTCATGGGGACATTAAGAGGCGCTAGGGGTCCCCCTCCATCGTGTCCCATCTCCCAACAGCCCAGCACCATGAGCTCTTCCGCTCCTTAATGGAGCTCGGTAGATCGAGCATGAATGGAGTATGGAAACCCCATGAGGTCAGGTAATACCAGCTCCTAGTCTTATCCTCCCCCAGCCGCTACCTTGGGGATGTAGAGGGTCTAGAAGATAGAAAAATGCATTTCTACCCCAAGTAATGCCTCATTCCATAACATCCAGGAGCCCACCATTTGGTTTCAGGAGTTCGGGTTCAACTGGGTCGGAGCTAAATCATAAGACTTAAGGACTAGGCGAAAGAAATGATGGATCGGGAGCCTAAGGCCAGCCCTAAGAATCGCTTCGATAATTGCCATGCACTCTGGCCTAGGGTAGCAGACTCTCTCATCGGGGTTCGGGTAGGATCAGATCTACACTGTCTGGAATCCTATATTCCGCCCTAAGTCTATCCAGGTCAGCACTTTTTAGCTTAGAAGGGTAATTCGATGCCCCAAATGCACAGACGTGTCTACTAGGTTGTCATACCTCTTCTAGATATTCTCCCACCAATTATTGCTTTGGAAAGTTCGGAGGAGGTCGCCAAAATGGGCTCGTCCATTCGTACTAATTCCAGCCCCCTCCCTGAGCTACCACTACCCTTAGAAGCATTTTTTTCAAAAATGATAGATGTCAAATACTTATTGAAACTCACGAAACGGGGGTTCCACAGCCGGAGATGGTCAGGAAATACTGGAGTTGTTGTCGGAAAATGCTTGAAGAACGTCGGAAAATGCAAGAGTTTTGAGAGCAAATGGAGTTTCTGATTTCGCAAAAGTGAAAAACTCCCCAAACGCTCAAATGCAATCAATCTAGGTCGTCCATCGCATCATCAATCTAGGCCGTTGAAATGAAATGCTAGATTTGATCTACGCTCAAGATCTAGCTGTGACCCTCATGCTCACATGAAACACGTTGCCTCGATCAACATCAGCTGTCTACAATAAGTAGCCGCAACAACCTTTTTTGGGAATGGGCATCGCACACAACTGTCGCCCTGGAAATATGCGATAGCTGTGAAATTATTTAACGTCAGAAATGTTCACCTCAGATCGAGCAGATGAGCTCCTCACTCAGCTTTACAAAGCTTAGATGCACTTGACACGAAGCCCCCTATGGGCCGTGCCTCAGTAGCTGCATTCCCTCCTAAGCTTTACAAAGCTTTTGACATCTCCCAATGCATCGTCCCTGTAGGTTAGCGCACCGGTGGCAGATGAGCTCCACATAACTTTACAAAGTTTAGACGCACCTGACGTGAAGTCCCCTATAGGTCATCGCCTCGGTAGCTATATCATCTCTTAAACTTTACAAATCTTTAGCCATCTCCTAATGCGTTGTCCCCTGTAGGTTAGCACACCAGTGGCTAGATGAGTTCCACATAGCTTCACAAAGTTTAGACGCACCAAACACGGAGTCCCCTGTGGGTCATCGCCTCGACAGCTGCATTTCCTCCTAAGCTTTATAAAGTTTTAGCCATCTCCTAATGCGTCGTCCCCTGTGGGTCAGAGCACCGGTGGCAGATGAGCTCCTCACTCAACTTTACAAAGCTTAGACTCACCTGACACGAAGTCCCCTGTGGGTCATCGCCTCGGTAGCTGCGTTTCCTCTTAAGCTTTACAAAGCTTTAGCCATCTTCCAACGTGTCGTCCCCTATAGGTCAGGGCACTGGTGGCAGATGAGCTCCACACAGCTTTATAAAGCTTAGACGCACCTGACACGAAGTCCCCTGTGGGTCATCGCTTCAGTAGTTGCATCCCCTCCTAAGCTTTACAAAGCTTTAGCCAACTCCCAACGCATCGTCCCCTGTAGGTCAACGCACCAATAGCAGATGAGCTCCACACAGATTTACAAAGCTTAGACACATCAGACACAGAGTCCTCTGTGGGTCATCACCTCGGCAACTGCGTTCCCTCTTAAGCTTTACAAAGTTTTAGTCATCTCCCAATGCGTCGTCCCCTGTGGGTCAGCGTATTAGTAGCAGATAAACTCCTCACTCAGCTTTACAAAGCTTAGACACACCTGACCTGGAGTCTCCTGTGGGTCATCGCCTCGGTAGCTGCGTTCTCTCTAAGCTTTACAAAGCTTTAGCCATCTCCCAACGCACCGTCCTGTTGGCCAACACATCGGTTACGGATAAGCTCCTTCCTTAGGTAGTAATGAAGCTTTAGCAAATCTGTCGAAGATATGTCCTGACCTTTATCTCTTCGATGAACACAGAAAACCAACCCACAAGCTCTCACAAACCGCAGTTCCTA
>NW_019265467.1:261079-271548 GCF_002742605.1 Olea europaea var. sylvestris
TTTTTAAAGATCACAATTCAAAAATCAGGTACAAAGTTTATTTAATAAAAAATCAGGTAATATTCAATTAATTATAATATTATAAAATTAAATTAATTTATATACCCTACCCTACCCCCTTCCACCCTTACCAAATTTCTCAAACCCTAATCGCTTCCCCACTCCATTCTTTCTATATATCAATTTCCACTCTCTATAATCTCTCTATCACACAATACTACCGGAGCACTATCGGCCAATGGGCTCACGACCATCGGCGCAACATCACAATTGCTGAAAAAAGGCCCTGTGAACCCTGCGACGCCGTTGAGCGGTAAAGCTCTACGTTGGATGTGCTCACAGTGCTGTTGTGTGCAGAGCCTCAATGCGCAGCGGTGTTATGCAGAGAAATAGCTTGTTGCTCTGGATTGGGATGGGAGTGGGTACTGCTCTAGGCTAGCATGTGGAGAAACAACGTGCAACTCTGAGCGTGACTCTGTGCTGCAATGGTCATCGTTGCACAGCCGCTGCAACAGTAACGTGCAGCTCTAATTTTGGATCTGGTTTTGTAGTGATTTTGCCGATGGTGTTTACGGTTGGTTATGGTGGCGGCATCTACGACAACGAGCTGGTGGTGACCTATTAAATAGTTAATATGTGAGTGGTTGGTGGTGAAAATGGTTGTTCATGGCTAGAGATCTAATAGTGGTGGTTGTGGTGATTTTTGTGGGCAGTGGATTGGATCTAGTGGCGGCGGCTTTTGTTGTTGGTAGTGTTGTGGTGTCGGTGTTGTTGTGGTGGTGGTAGTGATCGCGGGGTGAGAGTGGCTGCAAGTTGTCGTAGTGGCAGTGGTGATGGTGTGTGATCAATTATTTAGCTATCTGTGACCATATATTCAGTTGTGATTTAAAAATTTGATAATATGTGATCGAAAAATTATTTGTGACCAACTCATCTGAAATTTTGTGACCGACAAATAAATTGTGACATATAATATTTTTGATTTGTGATCGATGAAATAATTTGTGACCAATTAATTTGATAATATGTGACGTTACGAGCTATAAGTACACATATGTGATCATAAATTGTACAATTATGACCTTAATATATTTAAATAATAAAATATTTTTAATTAATTAATAATATCTTATTTTTGAATTTTAAAACTTAAAACCTAAAAATCATATTGTCCATACTTAATACATGACTTGTGAATTTTTTCCTTAATTTAAATTGCCAGCCCAATTTGACCGATTTTTAAAATTGTTTTTAAAAATTTTTTTGGGTCCAGACCTCTAAGTAAATGGTTGGCTCCTCACCACGAGCACCCAATACTTCATCACCACTTTTGTGCTATAATTATATGTATCTTATAACTCATTTATAGTTTTCTAAATGTATTTTTGAAAATCATAGTCCAACATTTTACTTTATTTCATAGACTTAAAAAAATTAGTGACAAATAATTTAACAACTTTTTATTTTGTCTCAATAAAAGGTTTATACTTAAAATGTTTTTAAATAACTTTTAAACAATTAGACCAAAGACTCAGTACCTCGTTTGAGTCGATGTCCAAGTCAACTCTAATAACTATGCTCATTATGCTCTTGTTGGTGATCATATAGAGGTATAAAGTTGTACTAATACTTCTACTAAACCCCTCTATCGAAAGCATTTAAACAAAGGTAACATTATGTGTCTCATTCATGAAAATTGTGCATTTGTCATACCTTTTCTAAGACCATAAATTTGTATCGCTTAATTTAACATAAATAATAGATTTTTCACAATTGATTCGCATGACATTGAGCCATCTTATGCGTAACGCCCCGAATTCTAATAACCCGAAACGTTACGAAACATGAATATACCTTGAAATAAACAGTTTTAATATAACGAGAAATTCTATAAAAGATTGAATAACATTTAATCAAAATATAAATTTAAATATGCGAAACGTTTGAAAACATATCATTCGTCCAAAAATTATTAGAACAGTTAAAACTAATTGAAAATTTATAATGCACTCACAATTGGGTCAAAAATGAATAACCCATTATTAGTTCTAGTGTTTTTGAAAATTAAAATACTTCATGACGAGGATCCGTTGGTCCAATAGCAAATCCATCCACCGCCGTCCAACATACTAATTATTACCTGAAAATTGTAAATTAGGGGATGAGTATAACGAATTATACTCAATGAGATACTTGCTACTCCACATTCAAGTCAAACATGAAATTACAAATAAATTATCTTACCAACATAACATGATAATTATCACACCATGACAAATGATAATTCTAGCAAGCGCTGCAAAATAACGTGAAGGCTAAATTGTGCCTTGAAAATAACGTGAAGGCTAAATTGTGCCTTAAAATGTATCATGATTTTTCCCGAAGGAGCCTGAATTGAAGTAATTAAATTCATAATAACGTATTTGAAAAGATGTGAAAAAACCACTAATAGTACTGAGTATCTCACCTTTTGAAGATGAAAGTGGAGAATAAAATTGCAGAAATGTGATTGCAATTCCAAAGCCTTAAAAAAATCTAACTAATATAGAGGAATATTTTAAAGAGGGAGAGGTAATGGACGTGTAGTAGAATGAGGTTTTAGTGCTCTATTTATACTGTTGAAGTCGGGTAATCACGTGGGGGAAGTGGAATTTCAGCCATATTTAAATTCGTATTTTCATGCAATCTTCTGAGAAATTGATTCATAATTCCCGATTGATATAGTATGACTGGAGATTAATTATTGGTTTTCTGCCAATTTCTATATCAATTACAATTACAACAAGAAAATGATAGACATTACACTGCATGACTTTTACACGTGGACGGGGAAAACAAATCTGCCTCTTATTTGCATAATTTACTCTAATACAAACATCTTAAATTGTCAATCTCCTAATGGCCGAAAATTATAAAATGTATGCTTATTAATTAAATTAGAATTTCAGTCCAATCTTCCCAAAATTTGTTCCAATTAGGGGACACAATGATTACTAATTATATGGACACGTGAAAGTTGTAATGAAATGCATGGGTTACTCATGTACTAAAGTCTAACATCAAATAATTCAAATTCCTTTGATTTGCATTTAACTAAATTTGTAAGCAGGAATTACGTTTTAATTGATTACCTCTTAATTAAAAAATGTATAATTATTAATACTTAACATAAAGACTTTGTTTAACCAAAACTTAAAATTCTAATTTATATAGCTAAACTAGTTGTGGCAGTCAACTGGCGAAAAATCTAATCCTTTAAAACTCTCATAACCATAATATTCTTTAGACGGCTAAAACTCGGGTTTAACTTGACCAAATTAAATTTTTCTTGAGTCCATAATTCACCATTTATTATGAGCTTCAAAATGAACCCAATATTGGTTGAGTAATTCTAACTCCTTCAATAGTTAACTATTTGGCCCATTTAATAAATTATAAAATAATTTGATATATTTTTTTTCAATTTGGTCCCTCAACTGATAAGATAACTATAGAGATAATCAATTAACTTGCATAAGAACTTAACCAAACATTGCATTCCTATTAAATGGCAAATAAAAATATATGCGAATTTAAGTTAAAAATTCGGGATTCTACATTATGCAAATATATTCATCATTTTTCGGCTCTGTGATTCCTGCAGATAATGTGCAATGGAATTTTTTAAGATCCCAGTGCACAGAGCGCTAACAAACTCCAAGAAGAAGTGGAACACTTTGGCCATGTTCTGTGCTCCAGAACCTGGAAAGGATATTGAAACAATGGGTGAACTTACTAACGACAAAAGGCCAAGATCATAACTAATGACACTAATCAAAACTTCTACCAGCAAGGAAAGAGGCCAATTTATGCAGTGAAAATTTAGTTTCTCTTCTGGTCTATAAGTAGAATAGTGAAATAAGCTCTTTTCTACTTCACTATTAACGCTTAACTTCGAGAGAAAAATTGTTTATTATCTTTCCTTTCCAAAAGTAACTGGACACATATTTTGTACACAATATTAGACAAGACTAATAGAAAAATGTATACAATTTTCATTTTTACTTCATTTCTACTTTCCAGCTGAGGAGGTAAGTTACTTCCAACAAAAGCATGGATAGCTGAATTTTAACTAAACGCAATATTGCAAACCATGTCAACATAAATGTTAAGTTTTATTGTGGATGCTTCGAGTTGTACATGTTATATGTTTTAATAGGAGTAAAAATATTTTCTCTCTCCCCTTACCAAAGGAAAAAAAAAACACGTTTTCAGCGACCAACAAAATGGTCTCTCAAGGGTGGTTGCTGAAACCCATTTTTTTGTGACCAACACTAAACGTGAAAAATGGGTTGTTTCACCATTGGAGAACGTTTATAGCAACCACAAAACTATGGTCGCTAATATGGAACTTCCAGAGACTGACAAAATGGTCGCTATATGGCTTCTGCTATGGTTTAAAGTTGGTTGACTTGTATCCTATTGCAACCAAACTATCGTCAGTAAACAGATTAAACTGAAATATTTTCACAATAAAAGCAACCAATAATTGGTCAATGAAGATAATGAAATAGCGTCCAACTCATGGTACGTAAATAGTGCTATATTTCTTGGCCAATCGTTTGTCGGTGAACATTGACACAATCATTGGTTATTGGATGACGATGTGAGCTTTTTCAATCCACTATAATTTGGTTGCAGAATAAATTTTACCAACTAATACGTGGTTGCTGAACATATGTATCAATATTTTTATAATCAATATTTTTTGTTCCTGCTTTTATTGTGTCCAATATTTCAATTTTCAACCACCACAATTATTAAATTAACAATATCGAAAATAAAAATAATAATGAATAACAAGAAACACGTCGCTATAGAAAAAATTGTACAGCAAAGATAACGAGTACTAATAATAGATACATAATAAAAAATTTAAGTGTGACAGGAATCGTAGAAAAATTGATAGATGATCGAGATGGGATTTAGCACTTCTGGATAGTAGCGGATTATATCATGATATGATATTGAAAGTCATTGGTCAAAGTCAAGTTAAAAGATTTGAAGAATTTCCAAATATATCTCAATGACTAAATATCTCAAAGTAACAAGAACACATTTGGTCGAAAAAGATTGACAATAATTCCATGTCTCTTAATTAATAGGATATTGTAGATGAAGAGAGTACGTTTTATGTGAACCAATAACTTAATATTTTGTCGACGTTTGATATTTAATTAGCAAATTTAGCATTCATTAATAGTTGCTCATAGCAAAAAGAGACTAGTTAAGGGACATTGAGGAAGGAAAAGGAAACTGAATATGCCTAAACCATACTTTGGTTGCTGACATATGGCAACAACGAAATATGGTCCCTAATGCTCATACTTAGCTACCAATGTTAGTCGCAAATGAGTAATAAATAATTAGTCCAATTTTTAATGCTTCAACACTTTCACCAACCATAGTTCGATTGTTAAAAGTGCCAAAAACAAAACAAAAAATAAAAAGAAGCGAGAATAATGTCTCATGTGTTTCAACGACCATATATGGTTGTTTGTTGAGAAACTTACAACCAAAGGCCACCATATGGTCGTCGAAGTCATCTATAAGTGGCTACTAAATGATGTGGTTGCTAAAATGGTAAAAAAATTCATGGAATGCATCCTGCCAAGTGTTCAAGCGACAAGATGAAAGTTGGTTGCTGAATCATTACACCAACTACGTTGCCATGGTCGCAGAAGGTATCTAGTAATCAGTGACAACATTATTAGTCTCTAAAATAGCCAAAAATAAAATAAAATAAAAAATCGTGGGTTGCATTCTGCCAAGTGTTCCAGCGATCAGATGAAAGTTGGTTGCTGAATCGTTACACCACCAACCATGCCATGGTCGCGAAAGGCATCTAATAATCAGCAACCACATCATTAGTCTCTAAAATATCAAAAATAAATAAATAAATAAAAACGTGGTATACATCCCGCCAAGTGTTCCAGCAACCACAAGAAAGTTGGTTGCTGAATCGTTACACTAGCAACCATGCCATAGTTACGGAAGGTATCTAATAATCAGTGACCACATTATTAGTCGCTAAAAAAAAAACACGTGAGATGCATCCCCCAAGTGATCCAGTGACCAGACGAAAGTTGATTGCTGAATCTTGAGTGTAACAATTTTAAGGGGATGTATTCAATTGAAACGTTTAATAACTTTTTGGGATTTAAAAAGTGAATGGGTATTCAATTGAGAGTTTTGAGACTCTCCAAAAGTCACGATGTATTCAATTAAGATTTTTATAGACTTTTAAGAAATCTTTAAAAGTCATAGTATACTCAATTGAGATTTTTATATAATTTTAAAAACTCTCTAAAAGTTATAATGTATTCAATTAAAACTTTTTAGAAGTTTTTATAAGTTTTGGAGTATTCAAATTTTAATGATTTTCAAAGAGTTTTATAGAAGTTTTTGGAGTATTAACTTTTAAGCAGAAAATACTCGTATAAAATCTTAAAATTTGTCTCTAATTAATCACTAGATTTTAAGAGATTTTCACTTTTTTTTCAATCTTTCTTTCCTTTAAACTTTTAGAGATATATATATATGATTAAAATTTATTTTTTTCTACTAATTATATTTATTTCCATTTATTTCTCTTTCTTTCTCTTATATTTATCTCTATTTTCTTTGAAAAATAAATTGGATTTTTTTTCATTCATTTTTTGTGAAAAATATCTATTTTTTTATTAAATTATAAAATTTTATATGAAAAATTTACAATTAAATTTAAATATATTGATTTTTATTTATTTTTAAAAGTATACTATACTAATAATATTAAATCATATATATGTATAATTTTTTTATTATTTATTTAATTAAGGTCTTAAATTTTTATTTTTTCAAATTTTTTTATTGCATGAGAAGAAGAAGGGGAAGGATGTGGCATTGTAGGAACTAACACCTCATATGTGAGAATTTCACACAATTGTACTAGATTCACGTAAATTTTATTTCAAATGAAAGTTTTCAAAAGTCTATAAAAAATTTTAAATGAAAGTCCATAGAAGTTTACGAAAAATTTCCACTAATTCCATACAAATCCATAAAAGATCCATGAAATCCACAAAAGTCATCACTTAAAAAAAAGTTCATCAAAATTTTCAAAAATCCCAATCGAATACACCCCCGTTAGTCCAATTTTAGCATATCAAAAAGTGTACAAACCAAATGGTCATGTCCTGTAGCAATCACTTTCAATTGGTTGCTGGAACGGTGGAACCCCTTTTTTTTGGTAGTATCCCCTCGAGACCTCGCTCTCATTGGTTTCTTGTCATTCGAAGCACAAATTACATTCATTTGTTCGTCTTCTTGTCTCTCGTTCTTATAGGAATTGGTTCAAATATTAAATGAAAAGGTGTGTAAAAATGAAAAATGAAAAGGTGTGACTACGTGTCAATTTTGACCAAATATTCGAACTTGATCCGATGGTCAAATTACAAAAGTAAATAGACCACCTTATTCTACTTGTTGAGTAGATCGTCGTGGTATATTTGGAATCTCGAAACCAATTCCGGATGAATGAGAAATTGCGGACCAAAATTGGAAGAAATGAAGTGTTGCAACTTTTCGAAAGGTGCAGGTTTTGGCCAAGTGTTGCAACTTTTTTGAAAGGATGCATGTTTTTGGCCCACACTACTTCATTTGCACCCTTTCTACATCTATAAATAGAATCCTATGGACATGGTTTTGGTACACCAATTGCATTGAGCATTCATTCTTCTCTTGCAACTCTCTTTTTTCTAATTCTATAGCATTTCATACATTTCCTTTGTAGAGGAAAAATTCTGTCAAAAGTTTGTCGGTTTCTTGTGGTTTGAAGTGCTGCTACCACAAGTTGTGAAACCATTGTCTCTTGGGAGACAATTATCATTCACCGTGAGCACCATAGCGGGGCAATTTGTCTTAAGGAAAGAGATAACGTCTCGCCTTGGATTATTCTCTATTTCTACTCCTTCTTAATCCTTATTTTGCGTAATCTTTATATCGAAACTCTGTCCAAATTTTTATTCATATAAATTGTGTTTTGATCACGCTCTTGCGGGTTAAAACTAGTCAAAAATCAACTCTTACATAACCTTTTTTATAAATCGTCTCCAACAATCTTAAGACAAATTTGTGTGTCTTTGTGGTTGGTTGTGGACAAACATTACTTTGTTTGAATAGTACTTTGTGTATTATTCCTCCACCGATATTATCATCATTTTGTTGAACTTCTGTTTGTGTAATAGAAATGACTACCATCGGGACTTCGTCAAGTCAAAATAGTTCCAATAATGTGGTACCACTCGTGGCCATATCGTTGCATAATACTACTATCCCACATGGGGAAAAGTCGAAAAATTTTGCAGGAGTAGACTTTAAGAGGTGACAACAAAAGATGTTTTATCGCACCACTCTTAATTTGGCTAAATTTCTAAAGGAAACTGCACTGGCTGTACAAGAAGGAAAAAATAATCATGAATCGATTATTGTTTTGGATGCATGGAAACACTCGGACTTCCTATGCAAGAACTATATCCTAAACGCATTGGATAATACACTATATGGGGTGTATAGTTCAAAGGAATCAGCCAAGGAACTATGGGATTCTTTGGAGACAAAGTACAAGACCGAGGATGCCGAAACAAAGAAGTTCATTGTTGGCAAATTTTTGGACTACAAGATGGTGGATTCCAAAGCCGTAATTAGTCAAGTGCAAGAGATTCAAGTCTTGTTACACGACATCCATGCCGAGAAAATGGAAGAATCATTCCAAGTGACTGTCATTATTGAGAAACTCCCTCCTATGTGGAGAGATTTCAAAAATTACCTCAAGCACAAACGCAAGGAAATGAACTAAGAAGAATTGATTGTGCACTTGAGGATTAAAGAGGACAATCGAAAAATCAAACGGAGGCCGATTGATCAAGATGGTACAAATTTTTTTGAAATGGAATCAAAGGCAACAAACAAGAAACGAAAGGCTCCTAATTATGCATCGCGAAGAGACAATTCCAAGAAGACTAAGAAGTTCAAAGAGAATTGTTACAATTGTGGCAATGCTAGACATCGTTCAAGTGAATGTTGAAAGCCAAAGAAGAATGCTCAAGCCCACATGGTTGCAAATAACACTCTATCCGATGGACTGCAAGAAATGAGTTTATCTGCAGTAGTGTCCGAATGCAACATGATTGGAAATACTAGAGAACGGTGGATTCACACCGACGCTACTCGCCATGTGTGTGCGGACAAGGGGATGTTCTCCAACTATCAAGAATTGAATGGGGAACAACTATACATGGGAAATTCTGCAAGTTCCAAAGTTGAAGGACAAGGCAAAGTCACTTTGAAGATGACATCCGGGAAAGAACTCATCCTCAACAATGTGCCGGATATAAGAAAGAATTTAGTGACCAGATCTCTACTTAGCAAGAATGGTTTTAAACTTGTATTTGTATCTGATTAATTTGTGTTGTCTAAAAATGAGATGTATGTAGGGAAATGATACATGTGTGATGGAATGTTCAAGTTGAACGTTCTTACAATTGTATCGAAGTAAGTCGTTATGAATAAAATTATAAATTTTGTTGAATTGCTTGAGCCTTCATGTTTGTGGTATAGTCGATTAGGGCTTGAGCCTTCATATTTGTGGCATAGTCAATTAGGACATGTGAATTACAAATCGTTGCGCAAACTAATGAATCAAAGTTTAATTCCGGCGCATAAAATCAATCCTAATCATAAATGTGAAATATGTGTTGAAGCAAAATTGACTAAAACACCGTTCCATTCAATACAAAGGAACACAACCCCTCTTGAATTGATCTATAGCGATATATGCGATCTAAAATTTGTACAAACTCGAGGTGGTAAGAAATACTTTGTGACATTTATTGATAATTGTACAAATTTTTGCTATGTCTTTCTTTTGAGTAGTAAAGATGAAGCCTTAGATGCATTCAAAACCTATAATGCTAAAGTTGAAACACAACTTGAAAAATGAATAAAAAATATTCGTAGTGATAGAGGAGGTGAATATGGGGCACCGTTTGAAAAATTTTGTTCTAAACATGGAATAGTTCATCAAACAACGGCACCTTACTTTCCTCAATCAAATGGTGTTGCAGAACGCAAAAAGTCGAACACTTAAAGAAATGATGAATGCCATGTTAATAAGTTCGGGTTTACCACAGAACATATGGGGAGAGGCTATTTTAACGGCAAATAGTCTTCTTAATAAAATACCTCTTAAGAAAATGGAAGAGACACCATATGAACTATGGAAAAGTTATCCTCCATCTTACCAATACTTGAAAGTGTGGGCGTGTTTGGCTAAGGTTGAGGTACCTAAGCCTAAACAAGTGAAAATCGGTTCTAAAATGACGGATTGCATATTTATTAGATACGTCAATAATAGTAGTGCATATCGATTTCTTGTACACAAATCCGAA
>NW_019265467.1:273681-276111 GCF_002742605.1 Olea europaea var. sylvestris
AGACAACTAAATTGTGAAAATCCCATGAAGCACTTAGGAAATTAGAATCCCTAACTCATTCTTGTGATACTAAAGTGCTTTCTGCAGAGTAAATAAGGGCTAAGATTATCTTTTAATGATTCCTATATCTTAATCAAGTCAAGTGGAATAGGGTAGAATACTTTTAATAGGAGGTCACCTATGTAAGTGTGAAGTGGGGCTGCTTCGATAAGAATTGTTTAAGGTTTGAATTCTTTAAACACTTATGAAACCAAGAAGGGTTCAGGGCCAAATTGAATCAAGTCATGAGAACTAAGTACAGAATAGGGAAGATATCTGTGTGAGTATTGTTCTATTGACTTACACCAAAGGCTGAGTGGTTCATGACCTATGGTTCACCAATTAGCCGAGTAAGTCTGATAGTATTTCACTAAGGGAGGTTCAAGGCCAGAAGTCACTATCCCTGATGCAGTATTTTTTCGCACCCTCTCTACATTGCATCATATCATCGCATTTTCATATACGTACCCAAATTTCCATTTATGTGGGGGATTGTAGGAATTGGTTCAAATACTAACTGAAAAGGTGTGTAAAAATTGGAAAATAAAAAGGTGTGTAAAAATGGAAAATAAAAAGGTGTGATTACGTGTCAACTTCGACCAAATATTCGGACTTAATTTGATGGTCAAATTACAAAAGTAAATAGACCAACTTATTATACTCGTCGATATATTTGGAATCTCGAAACCAATTCCGGATGAATGAGAAATTATGGACCAAAGTTGGAAGAAATGAAGTGTTGCAACTTTTCGAAAGGTGCAGATTTTGGCCAAGTGTTGCAACTTTTTTAAAAGGATGCATGTTTTGGCCCACACTACTTCATTTGCACCCTTTCTATATCTATAAATAGAATCCTATGAACATGGTTTTGGTACACCAATTGCATTGAGAATTCATTCTTCTCTTGCAATTCTCTTCTTTCTAATTCTATAGCATTTCATACATTTCCTTTGTAGAGGGAAAATTCTGTCAAAAGTTCGTCGGTTTCTTGTGGTTTGAAGTGCTGCTACCACAAGTTGTGAATCCATTGTATCTTGGGAGACAATTGTCATTCACCGTGAGCACCGTAGCGGGCAATTTGTCTTAAGGAAAGAGTTAACGTCTCGCCTTGGATTATTCTCTATTTCTACTCCTTCTTAATCCTTGTTTTGCATAATCTTTATACCGAAACTCTGTTCAAATTTTCATTCATATAAATTTTGTTTTGATCACGCTCTTGCGGGTTAAAACTGGTCAAACAAATATATCAAAAATCAACCCTTACATAACCCTTTTTATAAGTTGTCTCCAATAGTTCCAAGTAATGAACATCTCACTTTAAATGAAATAAAGAAAATTCATTTTTAACGTCTTTTTCTTCCTTTTTGCTAACTAAGGCGCTCAAGGTACTGTACGTCCCAACAGAACAGGTAGCAGATACTTTAGCAGCCACTGTGTAGTGAAAATTTTGAGTATGGACATTTCAAGCTGAAATTGTTATCACTCTCATTGTACTTGAGGGAGCTATTGAAGAAATCATATCGGGAATTGTTGACACGTTAAAAGTGCAGTCCAACTCGAATAGCCCAAAGAATGAAGCCCAACTGAGCAATTCAGGATAAACGCCCAAATAGGGTTATTAATGAATGCAGTGGAAGCCCACGAACGCGGTAATACCATCGCCCAAACTTGCAAGACGCCCAAGACCTGAGCGAATGAAGTACCTTGCAGTCGCCCAGAGTTATGATCCTATTCTTGCCCAAACCTTCGAATCGCCCAAGATCTTAGCAAACATAAGATATTATGGTTATCCAAAAATGCAGTTACCGAAGCAGTCATTGGGTAATCTCATCACGTTCCACGATTCAGGGAGTTCAGTTGAAGATGGTTGAACAACAAAGAGTAGTGGTAGCATTTAGAGACGGTAGTTCCACGATAAGTTGGCCACCATGAAGAAAGTGGGCAGTTATAAAGCAATTAAGTAGTTTCTAAGCGGTTGATCACAAAGAAAGCATCAAGGGAATATAAAAGGAAGAAAAGACATAGAGCAAAGGACCCTGAATCAAACACTCTCAAACAGAGAATATGTAATTTCAATTCCTTAATTTAGACTTAAAGCATTTCTTTTCAGTACTTGTGTGCTTGCGTCCCTTGGAGGCATTTTGTTTTTCCAATTGTAAATTCATCGCCAATAAAACACCCCTTTTTGGGACTTTGTCTCAAAAGGTTTGTTCGTTTCACAATCGTTTGATCCCTTTTTAATTGTTAGTGACTACCCGCGTGAAACAATTTGGCACGCCCAGTGGGACCTTGGTGTTTAGTGTTGAAGATACAAAAGGTGAAATAATATGCCTCAGAAATTTGATAAGGAAGCAGCAAGTCAGGGAGGAGTCCAGTCTGTGATCGAGCGAT
>NW_019265467.1:283866-289681 GCF_002742605.1 Olea europaea var. sylvestris
AGCGGTCTCAGCGGCAAAGAGTTTAGAAACGAAGGGCCTTGAGTACAAGGGAACAGCTGGCCCACCTCCACTTATTCGACGGCGTCTGCGTTGTTGAATGAAGGACCTAGATAGAATTCATTGAGTTCAGCATTGGCTGGTGCGAGAAAGTTCGGAGTTATATATGGCCGAGCGAGAATCTTCTGGAAGTCTTCAAAATTGAAAGAGTCACCAGATTGGGAGTGTGGAGCAGCCATTAGGAATGAAATAAAGTTTTGTTGAGGTTTGCTTGAGAAACGCAGCAGAAAAGCAAGAAGATGAATAGTAATATTGCGAGAGAGAAGCGCAGAACAATGAAGCGTGATTTAGTAGTGCGATAAAATGACGTGTATTTGGGGGTTATAAGGGTTTGCAACGTCGCACCTTTTCAGGCTATGGAAGAAAATAATGACTGAAATTCTTGGGAATTTCAAATGTTGCTGGGAAACACAAAGTGAATATGACAAAAATTAATAATTGATATTAATTCTGCCATATTGGAGGGTAATTGTTGACACGTTAAAAGTGCAGCCCAACTCGAATAGCCCAAAGAATGAAGCCCAACTGAGCAATTCAGGATAAAGGCCCAAATAGGGTTATTAATGAATGTAGTGGAAGCCCACGAACGCGGTAATACCATTGCCCAAACTTGCAAGACGCCCAAGACCTGAGCGAACGAAGTACCTTGCAGTCGTCCAGAGTTATGACCCTGTTCTTGCCCAAACCTTCGAATCGCCCAAGATCTTAGCAAATATAAGATATTATGGTTATCCAAAAGTGCAGTTATCGAAACAGTTATTGGGTAATCTCATCACGTTCCACGATTCAGGGAGTTCAGTTGAAGACGTTTGAACGACAAAGAGTAGTAGCAGCATTTAGAAACGGTAGTTCCACGATAAGTTGGCCACCATGAAGAAAGTGGGCAGTTATAAAGTAATTAAGCAGTTTCTAAGCGATTGATTACAAAGAGAGCATCAAGAAAATATAAAAGAAAGAAAAGATATAGAGCAAAGGCCCCCGAATCAAACACTCTCAAACAGAGAATATGTAATTTCAATTCCTTAGTTTAGATTTAAAGCATTTCTTTTCGGTACTCGTGTGCTTGCACCCCTTGAAGGCATTTTGTTTAAAGTTCCAATTGTAAATTTATCGCCAATAAAATACCCCTTTTTGGGATTTTGTTTCAAGAGATTTGTTCCTTTCACAATCGTCTGATCCCTTTTTAATTGTTAGCGACTACCCGCGCGAAACAAGAATAATTTACTTTTCATTTTTCTGTATAAATGTGCCCGTTTTATTGTGGTTGTAATCAGTTGCATGTGATAAATGCAATAACAGTGAGCCGATATTTTCTGTCGCCCCTTTAAACCTCACTCTCATGCTTGCTACCTTCTTGTCTTCTTTTCTTCCATTTGAAGCAATGGTTATTTTCCTCTAAATGAAGTAAACAGAATTCATTTCCTTCCAAGTAAACTGTTTTCCCTTCTATTGCAGAGTTTCCATATCTCATTCATGGCTGGAGTTGAATTAGAAAATGGGAAAACTGTTCAAGAGCTGGTAGAAGATGGCCGAAATGAGCCTCCAAATAATTATATTTGGGAAAGTGATAATTTTGGAATCATAGATGCTTCTGTTCCATTTGGAGACATTCCAGTCATTGATATTAGTCTGTTGAATAATTCCTCGTCATCAGAAGTACTAGACAAACTTCGATCAGCTCTTAGCTCATGGGGATGCTTTCAGGTAAATTATAATTTGCTCATTTATATTAAGCTTGATTCTTCGATTCTCCTTTCCATGTCTGTCTAGGTTAAACTTCCATTTACAGTTTTTAATGATCCGGGTTGGAATTTCAGGCAGTCAACCATGGAATTGAAAATTCCCTACTGGAGGAAGTACGAGGAGTTTCTAAAGAGTTTTTCCAGCTTCCAATGACAGAGAAGCAAAAGTATGCGAGAAAGACTGGTCAATGTGATGGATATGGAAATGATATGATTCTTTTCCAGAATCAAACGCTTGATTGGAATGATCGCTTGTACCTTTTAGTTAGTCCAGAAGATGACAGAAAACTCGAATATTGGCCTCAAAATCCACAATCTTTTAGGTAATTTTTATCAATTCATCCTTATCAGTCTACCAGGACGAGAATGACACAAGAACACGGAGAATTTTTTCTAGTATGAAGAATGTAAGTTTATTGTATGACTACCTATGATTCTGCAGGAGAATATTGAATGAATATTCTGCAAAGATACAACAGGTAGAAGAACACCTGCTGAAGTTCATGGCAAGGTCGCTGTGCTTAGAAGAGGACTGCTTTTCAAGGAAATTTGGCAAGCGCAGACTCATTGAAGCGAGATTCAACTATTATCCTCTATGTCCAAGGCCTGATCTTGCTCTTGGATTTAAGCCACACGGAGATGGATCAGCAATCACTTTTCTCCTGCAAGACAAAGAAGTAGAAGGTCTTCAAGTCTTGAAAGATGATCAGTGGTTTCACGTTCCCATAATTCCTTGTGCTCTTTTCGTTATTGTTGGTGATCAAATGGAGGTAAACAAAAGCATATCTACAAGTTTAATCTTTTGGAAATGTGGTTCAATATGATATAAAAATATATGAAAATTCTGGGTGAATTACGGTTTCCACTTGCCACTGATGAAATGCATCTGGCCTGCCTCTGCAGGCTCGATGAAGACAACATTTATATAAACAATTTTGTCATATTTCTAAAGGCTTAAGCTGTTATAAACGAGAGCTATATTTGGCAGATATGCTTTATATAATATTGCTATGTGATTTGTGCAGATAACGACTAATGGAATTTTCAAGAGCCCAGTGCACACAGCACTAACAAACTCCAACAAGGCACGGCACACTATGGCTGTATTCAGTACTCCAGAACCTGGAAAGGTGATTGAACCGCTGGGTGAACTTATAAGTGACAAAAGGCCAAGATTATACAAGGCAATTACAGATTATATGGATACTTATTTCGACTTCATCCAGCAGGCAAAGAGACCAATTGATGCAGTGAAAATATAGATTCTCTTCTCGTTCGGAAGTAGAAAAGCAATATTTTCTTAATTTCCTGAGATTACTTCCATTAATGTTAGATAATGGAAGTATTATATGATCTCTCTTGTTTCCATGGATTTCCAAGACGCGTTTTTTCTTTCTTTCTCCTCTTTCAGTGTGTTGTGTGTTCAACTCCAATAAATAGTGGTTGATATTGCCGAATTCATGTGTTCCAGACTACTGGGTTTTAAGTTTCTTGTATCTTCCCTTTCCTGTTTATCACTGCTGCAATAATTTCTTGATGCATTTATTGTACGGTACTGTGTTGCATTTATCTATTGAAGTAAAGGCCTTTTGAATCAATGACCAAAAAACCTCGAGCATCTATGTTCTTATAGTTCCTGGAGCACATCGGCATGACGAAAGGAAGATTCTAAATTAAGTGTTTGTTGGGGGAAACTTAACAAGTTGCTAAAAAGTTAACGTCAAAATCGCACAACGTTTATTAACTTTTCAATCACTCATTTTTATCAAAATCTGCATCAAACAACTCAAAAAACCACCTGGTCATGGTTATTCTGGGTCGTCAATTTGATTTCATCTGAAAAAGAAAAGGAAAGATCCCAGTGATCCACAAATTCAGATCTGAATCTCAACTTTTTGATAGGTAAAATTACTTCTAAGAAAACTAAGAGATAATGTGATAGGACCTTCTTGGCCTCGAAGTTGTGATTTGACTAATCTTATTGCCAACTTCTCACATGCAACACAGAAGGCAAAAGGACCGTGTTCGGAAACGAACAATGTGGGTGCCACCTTATCCTTTCGTTCTCTATTCTATGATTGTTAGAATTGGGTTGTAGCCCCAATTCTCGTTGAGTATTTGATTGACAATATTGTTGGAGTATTGGGAGTTGATAGTAAACTTGAAGATTTTGACTCATATTTCATCCCAAATTCTCCATTATTAGTATTACTCATTGTATTGGGCCTTCACCTCCTAAAGTTCTAAAATGCAAAAATTAGATTTCTGTTAATTAATTAAAAATATTTTATTAATGAAGCATATTAAAGCCACAGTTATAAGATTTATGGTCACAGATGTGTACTTTAAGATCACAATATCACATATTATAAAAATAATTGGTCACAGATTCTTTCATTGGTCACAAATAAAAAATATTATAGGTAACAGTTTTTCAAATTAGTTGGTCACAGATTATTTTTAAGTTACAAGTTATCAAGTTTTTAGTTCACAGATAACCAAATAATTGGTCACATAAAACCGCCGCCGCCGCCGCCACAACTGTGATCTCCACCGCAACCGCCACCACCCTCACGCTGACACAGTCTCTAGCACCACAACATCAACACCACACCACACCACACCACCACGACCACCACCATTGTCGATTGCCACCATCGTTGTCAACACCCCGACCTGCACCACCAACAAAACCACCGTCAAATCCACCATCGCCGCGAGCACCCCTCCCTACACAACCAACAAAAACCACCTAAAACCACACCACCACTAAAACACCCCCAAACCACTACCAATTCAACCACCATAGACGCCACCACAAAACCTCCACCACACAAACACTATCACCACCACCACACAAAACCCCATCCAAACGCCACTCAACCCGCCAGATCCACCACCATAGTCGCCACCATAGAACTGCCATCACCACCACCGTCCACCCCCTCACCATCACCGCCAGCAACCTCCTCAGATCGAAAAGAGAAAAAAAAACCCCAAACCCCCCCTAAGCTGGCGATAGTTGGCATCGAAGACTGCAGCATCACGAATCGTTCTTCGAAGATCAAAAAGTGGCACGACTGAGCCAACGAGTGAGGTTGAGTAGAGAGAGAGAGAAGATAAACAGAACACCGCCGATCAGGTTGCTGCAAACGTCGTCGTTGTCGTGAAAGCTAACAAATCCGGTGGTGTTTTCTAATATAGAGAAGTAGAGAATGCGGTAGAAAGAGAAGGATAAATATTAGGGTTTGAAAATGAATTGAGGGAAATATTTAATATTTAAATTATTATATCAAAACCTGATTTTTGCTTAAGGAAACTTCTACCCTGATGTTTGAATTGTGTTCTTTAAACCTCTGGTCTCATGTAATTTCCTCAATTGGAATTAACCTATTGTCCAATTCAATATTGGTCCAAAGAGATTTTTTGTAACTCCTTACTGTTGATTATAATGAATGTTATTTCTTTGTCCGTGGTTTTCCCGGATTTGGGTTTCCATACAATTTTTTTTCTTTTTCTTTTTTATTATTTATTTTTTGTAATCCATTATTTTCATAAAGTCCTTATTTTCATATTGTCCATATTTTCTCTTTTTTTAATTATTTAGCCGAATTCTCAACAAATTGGTAACAGAACTTTCCACTTTCAACAAAGTGTTTTTTAGACCTATTCCAGATTTTAACAATGATGACTAGCAAATAATGAAATGATTAATTTAATTATTATAATAAGTAGACAATTAAATATATCACATTTGGAAGAAGTTATGAAACGATTTTTTTAGCTTCCGATGATAAAAGAATCAAAAATATGCGAGACAAAGTGGTGAATATGATGAATATGGCAATGATATGATTCTTTTTTCAAAATCAAATGCTTGATTGGAATCATGGCTTCTACCTTTCACTTAGGCCAGCCCACAAGATGGGAGAAAACAACTAGGGATAAGCCAAACGACTCGTGAGGATGACCTCGCGGGTGATCGCGCCCTCACATGCTCAACATGGATCCCTCGT
>NW_019265467.1:292895-310381 GCF_002742605.1 Olea europaea var. sylvestris
CCCAGAGATTCGACGACCACTTCTAACGCCTATTCCCTGTTGAGCATCCATTAAAATGGATAAAGCTCGATTGCACTATAAAGTCCCAAAAATCAAGCAACAAAATACAATAATGTTTTAGTAATACTACAGAAAAAAGTCACCAAGACTTATCTTTAAAATAAGGCATAATTTACGCCTCACTCCACTAAGGAATTAAAATCTGGATCACATAGATCACCATAACCAAACTGCCCTCATAGAATCACTAAGATTCATACACAATCAACAGAGAAGAGCACCCTACTATATGCATCTATAGCATTACACGGTTTCGCAGATTTAATTGCTGAAAACATTCAAGAATCGACTCTAATCCACAAAGGAGAAGGAAGTCTTCACCAAGAAGAGAGAACCGAAGAAGCCGACTCTAAAAACCAAGAATAAAGCCTCTCTCACAGATCTGAAATTCACCAAAAATGGAGTCTAAACACAGGAAAGAAAACCGACCAGAAAGTCTGTCCCAAAACCAAGAATATTTCTCCCCAAAGTCTCCAAAATAAAAGACCTAAAATCACCAAGAATGGAGTCTTTCTCACAAGGAAGAAGAGAGAGAGTTCGGACTTCAAAATGAAAATTAATCTCTCAAAAATGTTGCTGCCGTCCAGTGAGAATTGCATCAGAAAGGAAAGTTAATTCAGGGAAGAAGAAGACTCAAAAAGGAACGACTTGAACCCTAGTATTTCTCTCACTTCTTTCTGCCGAAACCAAGAACAGAGTCTCTAAATTTTTCTCTCAAATCTGCTGGTCAACTAAGTCAGGTAAGAATATATAATTGGAAGATTCTTTAATCTGATCTGATGGACATAAGTGTGCCACTTGTCAAAATCATGTTGATTGCCACAAATAATAGAGTTGCTATTTTGTAATATACGACTCCTTCAATTTTTGGAAGCACACTTAATAGATTAAAAAGTCAACAGCTTAATTCTCAACATTGGTGATAATATTTTGGCTCCACTGCTCCAAATTTGAAAGGTTCTAACGAAATTGCAAAATGGAGATAATATTTGTCCTCCACTGTTTCAAATGTAAACTATTCTAATCAAATCATAGTATGGATATAATAGTAATTTTCTCCACCCCTCCACACGTGTGAACGATTCTAACAAAATTACAAAATAAAATTGATATTTTTCATCCAACGCTCCACTAGTAGCCTTGTTTGGAGGGAATTAAAATTATATTTTTAATAGATTTTGATAAATTGTGTGGTTTAAAAATTGTAAATTCTATGAAATATATGATTAAAATTAATTGTTGATTTTAAAATAAATTAAAATCTAAATTTTAACTTCTACCAAACATGACATAAATTATTCTAACAAAAGTACAAAATGGAGATAATATTTTCAATCCACCAATCCATGTGTAAACTATTCTAACAAAAGTACAAAATGGAGATAATATTTTCCCTCCTACGCTCCACATATAACACTATTTCTTTCGAGTAGTGCTATGTAGTTTCATTAGGGTTTTAACCTTAATCTAGGTGGCGCTAGATGATAGATTGAATGAAATGTGGAATTAGATGATAGGTTGAACGAAAGGTGTAATTAATTACACCTTTCGTTCAACCTATCATCTAACGCCACCTAGATTAGGGGTTGCAATCCCAGTGAATAGTCATTTAATTCCACAACATTAGTGGGTTGTCATTTAATTCCACCTTTCATTTAACCTATCATTTAGCGTCATCTAGAAGGAGGTTGTAATCCCAGTGAATAGTCATTTAATTCCACAATATTAATGGGTAGTCATTTAATTTCACCTTTCATTCAACCTATCATCTAACGCCACATAAGTTGGAGTTGCAACCCCAGTAGATAATCATTTAATTCCACCTTTCATTCAACCTATCATCTAGCGCCACATAGGTTGGGGTTGCAACCCTAATAGATAGTCATTTAATTCCACTTCATTCAACCTATCATCTAGCGTCATCTAGACTGAGGTTGCAACCCTAGCTGGGCTAAATAGCATTACTCATTTCTTCCTATTTATTTTCCGTTACTTCAGTTCTCCGCCCAATTTCCTCACTAACTATACATAGCTTACTATCGAGAACAATTTCAATAATTCATGGCTGAAGTAGAAGTAACACAAAAACCTGTTCAAGAGATGGTAGAAAATGGGATTCAGTTTCCAAATGAATATATTTGGAAAGATGCTAATTATGGAGTCATAGATGCATTTGCGCCACTCGCAGAAATTCCAGTTATTGATATTGCTCGTTTGAATAATGTCGAAGAACTCGACAAACTTCGATCGGCTCTCACCTCATGGGGATGCTTTCAGGTTTGAATTCGATAAAAATAATCTCTTTAATTTGATAATTTACAATTTGAATTTTTTTTTTAAAAGCACGGCTAGTCACTTAACTTGCAAATTTTTGCAATCAAATCATGTAAATCCCAATCTATGTTTCAATCAAATTCTCATTGGCTGTCGAATATAATTTGTATATTTGGGTTGGAATTTCAGGCAATCAATCATGGAATTGAATTTTCCCTTCTGGAAAAAATACGTGAAGTTGGTAGACAGTTTTTTCACCTTCCTATGATGGAGAAGCAAAAATATGCCAGAGAGGCAGGCAAAATAGATGGATATGGGAATGATATGATTCTTTTCGAGAATCAAACGCTTGATTGGTTTGATCGGCTGATGCTTTTAGTTCATCCAGAAAATGAGAGAAAACTCAAATTTTGGCCTGAAAATCCACAATCTTTTAGGTAATATTTATCCTTAATTAGTAAAAAGATTATCTTGCTTAGAGTTAGATGTTATACCTAAAGATTTATAAATTAAGAAACATGGATTCTCTAGATCCTTGAGTCGAATCCTTTGGTTTATTTCTGTAGTTTGAAGAATGTAAATTTAATGCATAGCATGTCCAACTCTGCAGGGCTATATTGTTCGAATATGCTACAAGGATTGAGCAGATAGAAGAACAACTATTGAAGTCTATGGCGAGATCATTGAATTTAGAAGAGGACTGCTTCTTGAAGCAATGTGGTCAGCTCAAACGATTGGCTGCGCAATTCAACTATTACCCTCCTTGTCCAAGGCCTGATTGTGTCCTTGGACTCAAGCCACATGCTGATGCTACGACAGTAACCATTCTCCTGCAAGATGAAGAGATAGAAGGTCTACAAGTCATGAAAGATGATAAGTGGTTTCGTGTTCCTATAATCCCTGGTGCTCTTCTCGTTAATGTTGGTGATCAAATAGAGGTATATATTCGTACAGTCACTTCTACATTTAGACGAGGTAATTTTGAACGAGATGGGATCGATTCTATTTCCAAGGCTCTGCCAAGAATCTTTGGATAATATCCCTATGCTGAAAGAAAAATTCCTAAAACTCTAAGACCATATCATTTCTATCAGATTTGCTTAGTCTAACATAACAAATTAGGTTTTAGAGACCATTTCACAGTTTCTTTACATGAACTTGGGCTAGCTTATGCAGATATACTCATTTTTTGCTCTGTGATTCCTACAGATAATGAGTAATGGAATTTTTAAGAGCCCAGTGCACAGAGCATTAACAAACTCCAAGAAGGAGAGGAAAACTCTAGCCATGTTCTGTGCTTCAGAAGTTGGAAAAGAGATTGAACCAGTGGGGAAACTTATTAATGACAATAGGCCAAGATTATACAAGGCAGTGAGAGATTATCATGAGACTTTTATCTTCTCCTACCAGCAGGGAAAGAGGGCAATTGATGCAGTGAAAATGTAGTTATGACATGATCTTTATTTTTACAGTAAATCATGTAGTCTCAAGGATCAAGGGATTCCAAGACAAGCTCTTTCTTCCTTCTCTTTGTGTGTTGTGTAGCTGCAATAAATAGTGGGTGATCTTACCAAATTTAGATCTACCCTTTCCCGTGGATCCCTGCTACAACAATTTCTTGATGCTTTTATGGCATTATATTTTATAGTATTAAACTATATTTATCTACTGAAACTAAGGGCTTTTCAATCAATTACAAGATGAAGCAGAACTTACTCCCACAAAACATAGATTATCCGTCAAGAGACCTCGTGCAAATCTATCTTCTTATAGTTATTAGAGCACACAAGCAGGATGAAAAGGAGGTTATATGTTAACCATGTTCCATTCGTAGATCTATAAAAGAGATTGGACTAGCAGAGAAACTTGTCAATGAGAAAAGACCTATTCTGTATAAAATTATCTTATGCTCAAAACAGATGCTATTTCAGCATGAGAGCCAGTTCATCAGTGTTTTAGAAAACTCGATCGATAAAAGTTTAAGCATTTAGAATGCTTCACAACCATTACTCTCTTATCAATTTCTTATCTTATATAAACCTAGGTCCACCACATAATTCTCATGGGAAGTTAAGAAGGTATCCCCAGCTTCTATGATTTTGAACATCCTTTAGAAAATATCAGAAGATGAGTAGATTTGCAAATACGCACTAAAATTAGGTCTCAAGTGGAGAAATGAATACGGAGGAACACTAAAGTATGCATTCTCCAAGCATAAATTCTTGAATAATAGAAGAATTAGAAGGAAAAAAAATAAAGAAATATTAAACATGCTCAATCAAGCTGTTGACAAGGGCAAAGTATAAACCATAAGGATTATCATGATTGGATAATCTTTCATATTTTAGTGTAAGTGACAGCACATTTTCCAAATAGATGGTTCTAGACATGTAATTTCTATGATGGAAGACTCAAAACAGGCTAGTTTCATATGTTGAGTATAAGAACGATGCTATCTAGCTATCGAATGATCAGCAGTCTGGAAAATGATTAATTTGCAGAGTATTCCAATGGATATGTTTGTACGAGTAAGTAGCATAGTAAGAACTAATAGCTTAGTCCATGGATGAACTCCTAAACATTTTCTATATGATCAGAGAAAAGCTCAAAGTATTTTATAGTGGGACAACTGATAATGGTATAAGAAATGCATAGACAGTCAATTGTTCTACATTAGAAAATTTAATCAATTCTAACAACCATACTTCGTATTTTGTTATTCCTTCAATGTTATACCTAAATCAACCATACTGGTCAAAGATGAGGAACCGGCTGCAGTCTTAGCTAGAATTCTCGACAACAGAACTGCCCACAATAGCATGGTTGCAAATGCAAACAATTCCTTGTTAAATATACAAATAGCAAATCTGTTTCCAAGAGACTAAATCTCTAGTAAAAATCACATCTTGGCACCAGGATTGCTCTAGAAGATTAAATGTTTTCCTTTTGATGCCACCAAAAAATTTAAAAAGCCTAATGGAACATGGATCATATATTCTGTAGAGAGCTATTCTTACCAAGGTAGTATGTCTTTTTTCAACCTACTCAAGTTCAATCAATTTGAACCTCTTAAAGGCTCTAACCACGGAGCAAACAGATCCCAAATCTTAAATAAATAGCCCATACCTTCCCATTCTTTTTTTCTCTGGCATTTTGAAGTCAAGGAGGACATGGCCTTTGTTTCTAGTTGTGCTCTGCAAACCTACATTTCACATAAAACGCCTAGCACATTTCAGAACAATTTGGATTGATTATCAGACATAGTATGGAAGAACCAACACTCATGTCCATCTTTGAGAGAGAACACAACAAACAACAAATATTTCCATTGCATCTTCATTCTGTTTATTTTTCAAGTAATTCCTCATTTTCAAAAGGCCGCCTATCCAACATAGCATGTAATTTCCTTCCAACCTCGGCTTAGTGGTAATCAATCACAGTCCCTAATGGCGGAGTCAGCAATCGGTGAGTAAATGGCGGTGGCCCGTGCTGGCTCCACCGAGAATTTTTTTCCCCATATATTGGGCAGCCAAGCACGCTGCCCTGACTAGCTCACATGCTACCCTGACTACCTCACATGCTGGCCTGGCTACGCCACTGATAATCCACGACAACAAACTCCTATTGGGAGCTTTATCTTCATTACCGCTTGTGGCTATCAACCTAATTATCAATCTTTTTGCCATACTAAAATGGTTATCTCTTCCCACTATAAGTTTCACTTAAAGCAACAAAATAAAGTGATTCTGCGTTGCGGATGAGCTACGTTCTATACAGTAGTCAAGAACAATCGTCAATCTCCAATAGGAGTCACAATTTTTCGAATTACGATACTGTATATTTTAATTTTTTGAATATTCTTGGTAGTACTATACAATTTGTCATTTAATAGAAACTGATAAAAACTAATCATTTATTGCAGTCAAGAGATAGAAATTTGGAAGAGAAGTGAAAGTGTTTGGAAAACCACCACACTTACTAGAGGTGAGTTGATTTCATATATAATTTCTTCCTATTTATTTTCCGTTACTTCAGTTCTCCGCCCAATTTCCTCACTAACTATACATAGCTTACTATCGAGAACAATTTCAATAATTCATGGCTGAAGTAGAAGTAACACAAAAACCTGTTCAAGAGATGGTAGAAAATGGGATTCAGTTTCCAAATGAATATATTTGGAAAGATGCTAATTATGGAGTCATAGATGCATTTGCGCCACTCGCAGAAATTCCAGTTATTGATATTGCTCGTTTGAATAATGTCGAAGAACTCGACAAACTTCGATCGGCTCTCACCTCATGGGGATGCTTTCAGGTTTGAATTCGATAAAAATAATCTCTTCAATTTGATAATTTACAATTTGAATTTTTTTTTAAAAGCATGGCTAGTCACTTAACTTGCAAATTTTTGCAATCAAATCATGTAAATCCCAATCTATGTTTCAATCAAATTCTCATTGGCTGTCGAATATAATTTGTATATTTGGGTTGGAATTTCAGGCAATCAATCATGGAATTGAATTTTCCCTTCTGGAAAAAATACGTGAAGTTGGTAGACAGTTTTTTCACCTTCCTATGATGGAGAAGCAAAAATATGCCAGAGAGGCAGGCAAAATAGATGGATATGGGAATGATATGATTCTTTTCGAGAATCAAACGCTTGATTGGTTTGATCGGCTGATGCTTTTAGTTCATCCAGAAAATGAGAGAAAACTCAAATTTTGGCCTGAAAATCCACAATCTTTTAGGTAATATTTATCCTTAATTAGTAAAAAGATTATCTTGCTTAGAGTTAGATGTTATACCTAAAGATTTATAAATTAAGAAACATGGATTCTCTAGATCCTTGAGTCGAATCCTTTGGTTTATTTCTGTAGTTTGAAGAATGTAAATTTAATGCATAGCATGTCCAACTCTGCAGGGCTATATTGTTCGAATATGCTACAAGGATTGAGCAGATAGAAGAACAACTATTGAAGTCTATGGCGAGATCATTGAATTTAGAAGAGGACTGCTTCTTGAAGCAATGTGGTCAGCTTAAACGATTGGCTGCGCAATTCAACTATTACCCTCCTTGTCCAAGGCCTGATTGTGTCCTTGGACTCAAGCCACATGCTGATGCTACGACAGTAACCATTCTCCTGCAAGATGAAGAGATAGAAGGTCTACAAGTCATGAAAGATGATAAGTGGTTTCGTGTTCCTATAATCCCTGGTGCTCTTCTCGTTAATGTTGGTGATCAAATAGAGGTATATATTCGTACAGTCACTTCTACATTTAGACGAGGTAATTTTGAACGAGATGGGATCGATTCTATTTCCAAGGCTCTGCCAAGAATCTTTGGATAATATCCCTATGCTGAAAGAAAAATTCCTAAAACTCTAAGACCATATCATTTCTATCAGATTTGCTTAGTCTAACATAACAAATTAGGTTTTAGAGACCATTTCACAGTTTCTTTACATGAACTTGGGCTAGCTTATGCAGATATACTCATTTTTTGCTCTGTGATTCCTACAGATAATGAGTAATGGAATTTTTAAGAGCCCAGTGCACAGAGCATTAACAAACTCCAAGAAGGAGAGGAAAACTCTAGCCATGTTCTGTGCTTCAGAAGTTGGAAAAGAGATTGAACCAGTGGGGAAACTTATTAATGACAATAGGCCAAGATTATACAAGGCAGTGAGAGATTATCATGAGACTTTTATCTTCTCCTACCAGCAGGGAAAGAGGGCAATTGATGCAGTGAAAATGTAGTTATGACATGATCTTTATTTTTACAGTAAATCATGTAGTCTCAAGGATCAAGGGATTCCAAGACAAGCTCTTTCTTCCTTCTCTTTGTGTGTTGTGTAGCTGCAATAAATAGTGGGTGATCTTACCAAATTTAGATCTACCCTTTCCCGTGGATCCCTGCTACAACAATTTCTTGATGCTTTTATGGCATTATATTTTATAGTATTAAACTATATTTATCTACTGAAACTAAGGGCTTTTCAATCAATTACAAGATGAAGCAGAACTTACTCCCACAAAACATAGATTATCCGTCAAGAGACCTCGTGCAAATCTATCTTCTTATAGTTATTAGAGCACACAAGCAGGATGAAAAGGAGGTTATATGTTAACCATGTTCCATTCGTAGATCTATAAAAGAGATTGGACTAGCAGAGAAACTTGTCAATGAGAAAAGACCTATTCTGTATAAAATTATCTTATGCTCAAAACAGATGCTATTTCAGCATGAGAGCCAGTTCATCAGTGTTTTAGAAAACTCGATCGATAAAAGTTTAAGCATTTAGAATGCTTCACAACCATTACTCTCTTATCAATTTCTTATCTTATATAAACCTAGGTCCACCACATAATTCTCATGGGAAGTTAAGAAGGTATCCCCAGCTTCTATGATTTTGAACATCCTTTAGAAAATATCAGAAGATGAGTAGATTTGCAAATACGCACTAAAATTAGGTCTCAAGTGGAGAAATGAATACGGAGGAACACTAAAGTATGCATTCTCCAAGCATAAATTCTTGAATAATAGAAGAATTAGAAGGAAAAAAAATAAAGAAATATTAAACATGCTCAATCAAGCTGTTGACAAGGGCAAAGTATAAACCATAAGGATTATCATGATTGGATAATCTTTCATATTTTAGTGTAAGTGACAGCACATTTTCCAAATAGATGGTTCTAGACATGTAATTTCTATGATGGAAGACTCAAAACAGGCTAGTTTCATATGTTGAGTATAAGAACGATGCTATCTAGCTATCGAATGATCAGCAGTCTGGAAAATGATTAATTTGCAGAGTATTCCAATGGATATGTTTGTACGAGTAAGTAGCATAGTAAGAACTAATAGCTTAGTCCATGGATGAACTCCTAAACATTTTCTATATGATCAGAGAAAAGCTCAAAGTATTTTATAGTGGGACAACTGATAATGGTATAAGAAATGCATAGACAGTCAATTGTTCTACATTAGAAAATTTAATCAATTCTAACAACCATACTTCGTATTTTGTTATTCCTTCAATGTTATACCTAAATCAACCATACTGGTCAAAGATGAGGAACCGGCTGCAGTCTTAGCTAGAATTCTCGACAACAGAACTGCCCACAATAGCATGGTTGCAAATGCAAACAATTCCTTGTTAAATATACAAATAGCAAATCTGTTTCCAAGAGACTAAATCTCTAGTAAAAATCACATCTTGGCACCAGGATTGCTCTAGAAGATTAAATGTTTTCCTTTTGTTGCCACCAAAAAATTTAAAAAGCCTAATGGAACATGGATCATATATTCTGTAGAAAGCTATTCTTACCAAGGTAGTATGTCTTTTTTCAACCTACTCAAGTTCAATCAATTTCAACCTACTCAAGTTCAACCTATCCAACATAGCATGTAATTTCCTTCCAACCTCGGCTTAGTGGTAATCAATCACAGTCCCTAATGGCGGAGTCAGCAATCGGTGAGTAAATGGCGGTGGCCCGTGCTGGCTCCACCGAGAATTTTTTTCCCCATATATTGGGCAGCCAAGCACGCTGCCCTGACTAGCTCACATGCTACCCTGACTACCTCACATGCTGGCCTGGCTACGCCACTGATAATCCACGACAACAAACTCCTATTGGGAGCTTTATCTTCATTACCGCTTGTGGCTATCAACCTAATTATCAATCTTTTTGCCATACTAAAATGGTTATCTCTTCCCACTATAAGTTTCACTTAAAGCAACAAAATAAAGTGATTCTGCGTTGCGGATGAGCTACGTTCTATACAGTAGTCAAGAACAATCGTCAATCTCCAATAGGAGTCACAATTTTTCGAATTACGATACTGTATATTTTAATTTTTTGAATATTCTTGGTAGTACTATACAATTTGTCATTTAATAGAAACTGATAAAAACTAATCATTTATTGCAGTCAAGAGATAGAAATTTGGAAGAGAAGTGAAAGTGTTTGGAAAACCACCACACTTACTAGAGGTGAGTTGATTTCATATATATATATATATATATATATATATATATTTATCCATATTTACATAATCGTATATGGTATGATTACAATAGAATGTAAATAATACAACTGAATGAAAAGAATTAAGCAAACAGGGTTTAAGCTACAATTATGGGTCAAGTGAGAATGCAAATGGAAAGTCTTGAATTAAGGCTGAGGATCCTTAGCATGATCCTCTACAAGAAGCATACCTAATACAAATATAACCATCCTAATTGTTATTGTTTACCACAGTCTCGGTCTCTGATTTGGACACCGGCAACAATGGAGTCCCATTCTTGGCTAGTTTACTGGGTAACTTCGCGAGCACCAGCCTCGGACTTTCCTCGGACTTCCCGAACAATTGCTTCCTCAAAACCTCGTGTAAATGTCCAAACAATTCCTTCTTCAATGCCTCAAACGCTAAATCCAACCTCTCCAGCTGCTCCATGGCATTCTTATTGTACATGAACAATCCATAGTACAAATCAAAGCTATCGCTTGCCGTATTCTCCACCAAATTCAACAAAGTCTCATACCCTTTTGTGTTAATTTGGGTACTGTCCAATTGCAACTTCTCCAAAATCCTCCCCATCGTGTGCGTGATAAACTGAGACCCTGCAGCATATTTATCATGCTCTGCACAAGTCATTTCCACCATTCTACACCCTTCGTTCTTGAAAATATCCAAGAAAGTCTCGGCCCGTGTAAGTCTAGACTCCTCGTTCCCAATCCTAACTTTGTCAAACACAAATGCTAAATTTTGCCAGCCATTTTTCCCACTTTCAGGCCCGAACATAGGGTGAGTACAGAGAATGTCAAAATGGGAGGGAAGATATTGCAAGAAAATATTCTTGGGGAATTCTTTTACAGATAAAACATCGACAAATAGTGTATTGCGCCTGAGGCGTTGAATAGGGAGGGATTTGAGGACTGATTCAGTGGAAATAATGGAGGTACAGAGAAGGATAACATCTGGGTGTTCTTCACAGAGGTCGTGGGTGTCAAAGAAGAAGGTGGCGCCAAGGGATTGCGCTATGGACGAATAATCAGAACGTGAATGAGCGAAAACTATGTGACCCTGTCGGATAAAGGCCTTAGCAAGGAACTGGCCGAAATTACCGAATCCAATTATGGCGATTTTCAGCTTGCCAGATTGAGAGAAGCGGTTAACAAGCTGGGCTTCGTAGTCGTAAGGTTGCGCGGCGTCGATAGCCCGGATACAGAGGCGGCGGGGGAGGTCGACGGTCTGAAAAAATGGTGGTGAGTTGAAGTAGAATTTGTGGGTATGGTGGTGGGGGAGGAGAAAAGTCCGGTTCGTTGTACTGGCGGAGGAGGAGGCGACGGCGGTGGTGATCGTGGTGGAGTTTTGTGTGGACCTGTGTTGGATTGAAGAGAATGAAATCATATTTTACGTACTGACAATGCCTTCTTGAATAATGAATATACGCAAAAAAAAAAAAAGTAGAACACTAAACTGTGCGTGAATAGACACACAGTGTGTATGTCTATATAAAGAGAGATATGTGGGGAAAGAGTGGTGGTGGGGGTGGCTTTATATGGTGGAATATAAGGTGGCGGGTGGCGGAGGGTCGAGGATTTGGTAGTTGGAGGCAAGCAGGGAGGGGCTGCTACTGTAGACTGCTTGGATTATTCTAGTTTTCCACCCAAATGCAAATCCAACGGTCCGTAATGAAAAGTACAAAAAAAGTCCAAATTATCTACGTAGAAACAACTCTTTTTCTTTCTTTTCTTTTTTTTTTTTTCCTTTTGTTTGTAAAAAATAAAACTATTAACAAAAATAAATACGTAATATTTTAAAAATAAAAAATAAAACTATTAACAAAAATAAATACGTAATATTTTAAAAATAAATTTGAAAACCAATCACTTCACTTCGAAAATTGATAGTTACCACATAATTTTTTATTTTTTGTCACCACCATCAATTCAGGCAATTATCATTTTAGTTCGAATTTATTTTTTCTAGATAAATCTCTAAATAACATTAGTTCAAGTTTCATTACCATATATTTATGAAAATCTAATCTTTGACCAAATAGCATCGAGCTGAATATTCAGTCACAAGTTCATCACTAATTCAATCAGTTAACCTTTTAATTAGAATTTACTAACTATTTGAACCACTTTTATAACATTAGTTCAAATTTCTTCATCGGTTCATTTATTAAGTTTCATCTTTAATTAACAAGAACGTGCTAATTATTTGTTCACCATATTGCCATCAATTGGGTAAATTAGAGCTTGTTTGGGAGTGATTTTGAGAATTGATTTTTTGACCGTTAAGAGAAAAGTGAGGTCCACATATGAGAAAAGAAGTCAAATATAACGATTGGAATAGTGAAATAACGATTAAAAAATCAATTTTTGAGAGCAAAAAATCGCTGTCGAACAAACTGTTAACCTTTGATGAATGAATCTTTAGACTATGTTTTATAATATGAATTCAAATTTTATCATTCATTTACGAAAGCTTTGTCTTTTTAGCCTAAAAGAAACGTACTAAAAAATTAAATATGAATAAACAATTCGTGTTTTAGTAGAATACTAAATATTTGAATAAAATAGATAATTAAATTGAAATAGAAACCCTAAATCCTTAGTTCCTAAGCTCACCTACCCACCTTCCTCCAACTTTCCCAGAGTCTTCTAACCTGTCAATTTTCAATTATAAATATCAAGAGTCTCAATCATGTCACAATTAAAAAATGTGCATGCTTTTCACACATTAGCCCTTGTTTTGACACCCATTATAACTAGAAATTTGGACAAAATGTATTATGAAATAGTAGTTTTTGAGAGAATGTGTGATTAAAAAATGATGAATTTTTTTTTATTTTCGTTTAATATTAATTTATCGAATAATGTGTAGTTGAAAAAAAAAAAGAGAAAAACATATAGTAAAATTTTAATGGGGGACAAACAACGGTAGTAAATTTTTACACGATATTCAAATTTGAAAATTTAACTTCAAGCAAATTTAGAAATTATTCATAAAGGGAACTTATATTACTTGTAATGTATTTTTTATTTTGCTCAAGATATTATTCTTCTCTTCGAAAAGAAACTCTTCCATCATATACGGAGTGTTCGGAGAGAAATTTATTATGAGTTCAATTTAATTAATTCGTAGTTCGATTTTTGTAGATGTGGACGTATAGTTATGGTGCACGATCGAGTTAGCAAAGTACAATTTCAATTAGGTTGTTTTGGGATAGGGGAAGAGACATTGGTAATTTTGGATTGTAAGGGTAAAAAATGTCAGTTCATCCAACTTGCTTGGCAGTTGAATATTGGGTAACTTCTATGGATGGAGGGTCATCAACTTTCCTCAAGTGTGATATCTATTTGTCCGATCTACCATTTAATAATAGAAAATATTTATCCGACAACTAAATGATCACGTGACACTCATGTAATGTTGGGAAAAATGGTGAAATTGTTCGAAAAGATTTTATCTATTCCAAAAAAATTTGAACCATGACTCCAGCTTTCATTTAGAAATACGAATGGGATGAAAATTAATAGTGTTCAGGGAATCTCTACGATGAATATGATTGTAAGAGAAAGCCGAAGTAAAGCAATTCAAACAGGCCTAGAATAGTTTTGATTGGAGTTTATGGGATTCAAGCTCATTTTTTGATTTTACGTTTCATGTTAATTGCGGCTACGAGTGTAGACGATAAATGTGAAACAAATGGTAAGTTGGCGACTTGACTACCATGCTTATGAAAAATTAGAGATTTTTGATGAAATTTACCTTTAAATAGTTCGTAGAATTCTTTATTAGTTTAAAATTTATTTCATATTTAGTGCTGTTCGTAGTGAGTGACTACTGTAGACATCCTATTTAGCATTATAACTAATCATTTAATTATTCATAATGAGCATTATTAATTAAGAATTGAGTAATAAAGGGCCTGTTTAAGCCCCATTTTCTTTTGAAAATGCATTTTGAAATATTAGATTGATAAAAATGTGTGGTTACAAAATAAAGAAAAGTATTGAAATTTGTGTATAATATTATTTTTTTAAATAATATATGATTGAAATGAAGAGAGGGGAAAAATGTATTTTGAAAATCGACGACATATGATGACTCACTCTAAATAGCACTGCCTACCTCATCACCTTATTTATTTTTCATTCTTTATAATTCCACATCATGTTTATAAACATTGTCAAATAATTGACATTTTTTTATTTTAAATTATGAAATATATATTTTTTATTTGAAAGAAATCATTGTATTAAAATTTACTTAATTTAATTTATATTAATAAAAAATTATTTTAAAACTTCCTTATTTTTAAGTAAATGTACATGTTCTTTTGTTGATCAATCGAACTCATCCAATAATGGATTAGAAATAATCCAGTTCAAACCATATCATTGGATGAATCATTTCAATCAGCAATGATTAGTGAATGATATAAATTTTGGGATTATTTAATACGTGTATTCTTGTACCAAATATTGAATAAATTACATTAATTCGTATTTAATTTAATTTGACGTACCGAATATATTCTTGATATATTAAAAATTCAGCTTTGGATTAATTATTGCTAGTTCAAGATTAAAAGCAAGCATGACGACAATACTGCTTGCACAAATGAAACTATGTCAATACCTTGCTTTAATACATAGACTTATCTATATTCGAACGTCTCCATATATTTTTAACACTTACTTAATTTGATTAATTACGATGTAACTGTCAACGATATTTCACTTCACATCCGCTGTTACCTACCAACTCACCCACCTAAATCACTTACTATTGGTGACTACACATGATAGAACAATAAATTAAAGAGCTCAAATGTTATTTTCTCTTAATAAAATAATTTCGGAACTAATCAATTAAACTCATAGAGATGTAAACTCTCGTGTAAGTTTTGTCGAGATAGTCTTGTGTTTCTCTAAATATCAGTTCAATCAAGAAGGAGCAAAATACTCAGGAAACATATATCGGATAAAAATCGTGTCATTTATTAGCGATCCAAACTAGATTCTTTTAATATATTCTTTTTCGGATTGAAATAATTAATAAAACGTACTATAGTAGTGAATTATTTAAGATTGACAACTTATAGAATGTCACATTGTCGCGCGTCGTAAAGTTGAAAAAAAATACTTGCAAATTCAAAAGTTCATTAATGAATACATTGAAAAAATATTTGCATATCATTAGGTTACAGTAATTCATGAATTGGGACACATAGCAGAGTTCATAATTCATTAGTTTAGCTGTCACGTTTTTTTTAGTTTAAACAATTTTGATTCTCTTGTTAGTTGTGAACAAGACTTTAATAAAAGTTTGAAAAATATATTCAAAAATATTATAGTTGAGTGGGTAAGTAGATCTAAGAAGTAAAATTAAAAAATTAACTACTTTTTTTCAATAGTGACAATGTTAAAAGTAATTTTTTTAAAATTTTAATAGAAAATCAATGTATAGACAAATCACTAGCGAACAGAAAACAAAAGAACACATTCATTCGTGTTCACAAATATTTATAGTATTTAATATTCCCTGTACATAAATGTCCCAAATATAATATTACATGTGAATCTCGAGTGTATAGTGTATAAAAATGTGATGCTTTAACCTAGACTAATTATATACAAAGCTTCGAAAGGCAATAACTAATTTAATAATCAGTCATAACTACCAGTGTAATACATAAATGCTGGGTTGTAACCCACTCCCCACCCCACCCCCCTTTTTTATTTATTTTTTTTTGACGATTTTCAGGATTTCAAGCTTGACAAAAACGACGGTGCAATACTATATAGCATGTTGCTCTCTTGAAGGCCGGTAAGGCTTTCACTGAGAAATGGAGAAAGCGATCTGCGCTTTAATCGCTCAAATCGATATGTTTGGGAGTGGTTTGGTTTGGATCTATTTCGTCTCTAACTAAAAACCAAAACTAAATTAGTGGAAATGGATGAATTTCAACTAAATCAATTCACTTTAACTCTTAAACCGAACCAAATCAAAACAAAACATATCGGTTTGATTAGTTGTTTGGACATTTACTCAAAATTGAATTTAAAAAAAAAAAAAAATGTTCGAGTTTGGGGTTCACTTAGATTACAATAACTAAATAATTTTTTATTATGAGAACTATTGACTAACGAATAAAATTAAGTTAATACAGACGGATCAATAGAAAATTCAAGAATTTCGTTGCTTTTATACATTTTGTAGTCTGACCGTCCGAATAGAAAAATGACTAAGCATAATATAATGAGTTTGTAAAATGAAATTTTCAGTATTATTACTTACTGGCAATATCATAAATTAAAATGAATCGAAATATGGTTACGAGATTTTGATTTTTTTTTAAGTTTTCTTTAAAAAAAGGTAAACATGTGAGTGGGGTGGATTTAACCGACTTACCTTGGTTTTATCTAAAAGAATATCAAATCAAACCAATTACCGACCCAAACTAGTCTGAGTCGGGTCGATTTGATTGATTTTGTCAAATTTTCAATTTTTTGTCCATGCCTAACCCTAAGTATGAATATGTGGGCCAACGAGCTTTCAACTCTAGTATGGGACAGGCTGTGAAAATAAAAGGGAAAAGTTCAAAAATCAAGTGTCAAGTATGACACAATTTTCAATTTTCAGGTGTCAAGTTTAAAATTGCAGAACTCAGGTATTGACTAATTAATTAAATATGTTTATTATTTAAATATAATAAGATCACAGTTACACAATTAATGGTCACAGATACACAATTATAGGTCACAGATGATTTTATTAGTCACATATTATCAAATTAATTTGTTACATATTATGTCGAGGTCACAAATAAAAAATTCTATAGGTTACAAATTGTTTCGTTGTTCACAAATAAAAAAATTATAGATCATAATTTATCTATTGATCACATATTTACAAAATTATTGGTCACAAATTATTTTTCAGTCACATATTATCGAATTTTAAGGTCACAGTTGAATAGTCACAAATTTTATGGTCACATTTTATCCCACCCTACCCCGTCTTGACACCACGACCACTACCCATCGATTCGCCACAGCCACTTGCAACCACCCTCGCCTTGTGACCGTCCCCAACATCACAACACTACCACCACTATCACTATCGTC
>NW_019265467.1:314481-333592 GCF_002742605.1 Olea europaea var. sylvestris
TCAAAAAATCAATTCTCAAAATCACTCCCAAACAAGCTCTAATTTACCCAATTGATGGCAATATGGTGAACAAATAATTAGCACGTTCTTGTTAATTAAAGATGAAACTTAATAAATGAACCGATGAAGAAATTTGAACTAATGTTATAAAAGTGGTTCAAATAGTTAGTAAATTCTAATTAAAAGGTTAACTGATTGAATTAGTGATGAACTTGTGACTGAATATTCAGCTCGATGCTATTTGGTCAAAGATTAGATTTTCATAAATATATGGTAATGAAACTTGAACTAATGTTATTTAGAGATTTATCTAGAAAAAATAAATTCGAACTAAAATGATAATTGCCTGAATTGATGGTGGTGACAAAAAATAAAAAATTATGTGGTAACTATCAATTTTCGAAGTGAAGTGATTGGTTTTCAAATTTATTTTTAAAATATTACGTATTTATTTTTGTTAATAGTTTTATTTTTTACAAACAAAAGGAAAAAAAAAAAAAGAAAAGAAAGAAAAAGAGTTGTTTCTACGTAGATAATTTGGACTTTTTTTGTACTTTTCATTACGGACCGTTGGATTTGCATTTGGGTGGAAACTAGAATAATCCAAGCAGTCTACAGTAGCAGCCCCTCCCTGCTTGCCTCCAACTACCAAATCCTCGACCCTCCGCCACCCGCCACCTTATATTCCACCATATAAAGCCACCCCCACCACCACTCTGTCCCCACATATCTCTCTTTATATAGACATACACACTGTGTGTCTATTCACGCACAGTTTAGTGTTCTACTTTTTTTTTTTTTACGTATGGACAATGCCTTCTTGAATAATGAATATACGCAAAAAAAAAAAAAGTAGAACACTAAACTGTGCGTGAATAGACACACAGTGTGTATGTCTATATAAAGAGAGATATGTGGGGACAGAGTGGTGGTGGGGGTGGCTTTATATGGTGGAATATAAGGTGGCGGGTGGCGGAGGGTCGAGGATTTGGTAGTTGGAGGCAAGCAGGGAGGGGCTGCTACTGTAGACTGCTTGGATTATTCTAGTTTTCCACCCAAATGCAAATCCAACGGTCCGTAATGAAAAGTACAAAAAAAGTCCAAATTATCTACGTAGAAACAACTCTTTTTCTTTTTTTTCTTTTTTTTTTTTTCCTTTTGTTTGTAAAAAATAAAACTATTAACAAAAATAAATACGTAATATTTTAAAAATAAATTTGAAAACCAATCACTTCACTTCGAAAATTGATAGTTACCACATAATTTTTTATTTTTTGTCACCACCATCAATTCAGGCAATTATCATTTTAGTTCGAATTTATTTTTTCTAGATAAATCTCTAAATAACATTAGTTCAAGTTTCATTACCATATATTTATGAAAATCTAATCTTTGACCAAATAGCATCGAGCTGAATATTCAGTCACAAGTTCATCACTAATTCAATCAGTTAACCTTTTAATTAGAATTTACTAACTATTTGAACCACTTTTATAACATTAGTTCAAATTTCTTCATCGGTTCATTTATTAAGTTTCATCTTTAATTAACAAGAACGTGCTAATTATTTGTTCACCATATTGCCATCAATTGGGTAAATTAGAGCTTGTTTGGGAGTGATTTTGAGAATTGATTTTTTGATCGTTAGGAAAAAAGTGAGGTCCACCTGTGAGAAAAGAAGTCAAATATAACGATTGGAATAGTGAAATAACGATTAAAAAATCAATTTTTGAGAGCAAAAAATCGCTGTCGAACAAACTGTTAACCTTTGATGAATGAATCTTTAGACTATGTTTTATAATATGAATTCAAATTTTATCATTCATTTACGAAAGCTTTGTCTTTTTAGCCTAAAAGAAACGTACTAAAAAATTAAATATGAATAAACAATTCGTGTTTTAGTAGAATACTAAATATTTGAATAAAATAGATAATTAAATTGAAATAGAAACCCTAAATCCTTAGTTCCTAAGCTCACCTACCCACCTTCCTCCAACTTTCCCAGAGTCTTCTAACCTGTCAATTTTCAATTATAAATATCAAGAGTCTCAATCGTGTCACAATTAAAAAATGTGCATGCTTTTCACACATTAGCCCTTGTTTTGACACCCATTATAACTAGAAATTTGGACAAAATGTATTATGAAATAGTAGTTTTTGAGAGAATGTGTGATTAAAAAATGATGAATTTTTTTTTATTTTCGTTTAATATTAATTTATCGAATAATGTGTAGTTGAAAAAAAAAAAGAGAAAAACATATAGTAAAATTTTAATGGGGGACAAACAACGGTAGTAAATTTTTACACGATATTCAAATTTGAAAATTTAACTTCAAGCAAATTTAGAAATTATTCATAAAGGGAACTTATATTACTTGTAATGTATTTTTTATTTTGCTCAAGATATTATTCTTCTCTTCGAAAAGAAACTCTTCCATCATATACGGAGTGTTCGGAGAGAAATTTATTATGAGTTCAATTTAATTAATTCGTAGTTCGATTTTTGTAGATGTGGACGTATAGTTATGGTGCACGATCGAGTTAGCAAAGTACAATTTCAATTAGGTTGTTTTGGGATAGGGGAAGAGACATTGGTAATTTTGGATTGTAAGGGTAAAAAATGTCAGTTCATCCAACTTGCTTGGCAGTTGAATATTGGGTAACTTCTATGGATGGAGGGTCATCAACTTTCCTCAAGTGTGATATCTATTTGTCCGATCTACCATTTAATAATAGAAAATATTTATCCGACAACTAAATGATCACGTGACACTCATGTAATGTTGGGAAAAATGGTGAAATTGTTCGAAAAGATTTTATCTATTCCAAAAAAATTTGAACCATGACTCCAGCTTTCATTTAGAAATACGAATGGGATGAAAATTAATAGTGTTCAGGGAATCTCTACGATGAATATGATTGTAAGAGAAAGCCGAAGTAAAGCAATTCAAACAGGCCTAGAATAGTTTTGATTGGAGTTTATGGGATTCAAGCTCATTTTTTGATTTTACGTTTCATGTTAATTGCGGCTACGAGTGTAGACGATAAATGTGAAACAAATGGTAAGTTGGCGACTTGACTACCATGCTTATGAAAAATTAGAGATTTTTGATGAAATTTACCTTTAAATAGTTCGTAGAATTCTTTATTAGTTTAAAATTTATTTCATATTTAGTGCTGTTCGTAGTGAGTGACTACTGTAGACATCCTATTTAGCATTATAACTAATCATTTAATTATTCATAATGAGCATTATTAATTAAGAATTGAGTAATAAAGGGCCTGTTTAAGCCCCATTTTCTTTTGAAAATGCATTTTGAAATATTAGATTGATAAAAATGTGTGGTTACAAAATAAAGAAAAGTATTGAAATTTGTGTATAATATTATTTTTTTAAATAATATATGATTGAAATGAAGAGAGGGGAAAAATGTATTTTGAAAATCGACGACATATGATGACTCACTCTAAATAGCACTGCCTACCTCATCACCTTATTTATTTTTCATTCTTTATAATTCCACATCATGTTTATAAACATTGTCAAATAATTGACATTTTTTTATTTTAAATTATGAAATATATATTTTTTATTTGAAAGAAATCATTGTATTAAAATTTACTTAATTTAATTTATATTAATAAAAAATTATTTTAAAACTTCCTTATTTTTAAGTAAATGTACATGTTCTTTTGTTGATCAATCGAACTCATCCAATAATGGATTAGAAATAATCCAGTTCAAACCATATCATTGGATGAATCATTTCAATCAGCAATGATTAGTGAATGATATAAATTTTGGGATTATTTAATACGTGTATTCTTGTACCAAATATTGAATAAATTACATTAATTCGTATTTAATTTAATTTGACGTACCGAATATATTCTTGATATATTAAAAATTCAGCTTTGGATTAATTATTGCTAGTTCAAGATTAAAAGCAAGCATGACGACAATACTGCTTGCACAAATGAAACTATGTCAATACCTTGCTTTAATACATAGACTTACCTATATTCGAACGTCTCCATATATTTTTAACACTTACTTAATTTGATTAATTACGATGTAGCTGTCAACGATATTTCACTTCACGTCCGCTGTTACCTACCAACTCACCCACCTAAATCACTTTCTATTGGTGACAACACATGATAGAACAATAAATTAAAGAGCTCAAATGTTATTTTATCTTAATAAAATAATTTCGGAACTAATCAATTAAACTCATAGAGATGAAAACTCTCGCGTAAGTTTTGTCGAGATAGTCTTGTGTTTCTCTAAACATCAATTCAATCAAGAAGGCGCAAAACACTCGGGAAACATTTATCGAATAAAAATCGTGTCACTTATTAGCAATCCAAACTAGATTCTTTTAATATATTCTTTTTCGGATTGAAATAATTAATAAAACGTACTATAGTAGTGAATTATTTAAGATTGACAACTTAAAGAATGTCACATTGTCGCGCGTCGTAAAGTTGAAAAAAAATACTTGCAAATTCTAAAGTTCATTAATGAATACATTGAAAAAATATTTGCATATCATTAGGTTACAGTAATTCATGAATTGGGACACATAGCAGAGTTCATAATTCATTAGTTTAGCTGTCACGTTTTTTTTAGTTTAAACAATTTTGATTCTCTTGTTAGTTGTGAACAAGACTTTAATAAAAGTTTGAAAAATATATTCAAAAATATTATAGTTGAGTGGGTAAGTAGATCTAAGAAGTAAAATTAAAAAACTAACTACTTTTTTTCAATAGTGACAATGTTAAAAGTAATTTTTTTAAAATTTTAATAGAAAATCAATGTATAGACAAATCACTAGCGAACAGAAAACAAAAGAACACATTCATTCGTGTTCACAAATATTTATAGTATTTAATATTCCCTGTACATAAATGTCCCAAATATAATATTACATGTGAATCTCGAGTGTATAGTGTATAAAAATGTGATGCTTTAACCTAGACTAATTATATACAAAGCTTCGAAAGGCAATAACTAATTTAATAATCAGTCATAACTACCAGTGTAATACATAAATGCTGGGTTGTAACCCACTCCCCACCCCCACCCCCCTTTTTTATTTTTATTTTTTTTTTATTTTTTTTGACGATTTTCAGGATTTCAAGCTTGACAAAAACGACGGTGTAATACTATATAGCATGTTGCTCTCTTGAAGGCCGGTAAGGCTTTCACTGAGAAATGGAGAAATCGATCTGCGCTTTAATCGCTCAAATCGATATGTTTGGGAGTGGTTTGGTTTGGATCTATTTCGTCTCTAACTAAAAACCAAAACTAAATTAGTGGAAATGGATGAATTTCAACTAAATCAATTCACTTTAACTCTTAAACCGAACCAAATCAAAACAAAACATATCGGTTTGATTAGTTGTTTGGACATTTACTCAAAATTGAATTTAAAAAAAAAAAAAAATGATCAAGTTTTGGATCCACTTAAATTACAAGAATTAAAATAACTAATAACTTTATATTACAAGAACCATTGATTAACAAATAAAATTAGATTAATAGAGACAGATTAACATAAAACTTGAGAATTTTGTTACTTTTTATGCATTATGTAGCTTCACTGCCTGGACAAAAATGTTTAAGTATAACATAATTTGCTTGTGAAATGAAAATTTCAATACTATTACTTAATGGCAACATCATAGATTGGAGCCAGGATGGAACAGAGATATAGTTATGAGATTATGGATTATCTTTTGATTTTTATTTTTCTTAAAAAAAAAAAAAAAAAACCCCTTGTAAGTGAGTAGGGTAAGGTCAGTTAACCAACAATATGAGGCTTTAAACTTTGGCTGAACTGATCCACCATGGTTTTGTCTTTTTCTTAAAAAAAAAACAATTGTTTGTGTAAAACTGACCTAAGTAGATTTGGTTTGATTGATTTGATCGTTTTTTCGATTTGTTTGCCCAAACCTACGAGTCGATACATTAAAATATAATCATTATCTATCATATCAAGCCACCATATTTAACTTTCTATCCCTTGTGTGGATCTCATAACGACTATATTTTTCATTTTCATTCTTACAAAAATGATTATCAAACGGGGCCTAAATAATGTCCACACTTGGTACTTCAAAACTCCCAATAGGACATCAATTTGTAATAATAATGTTATTTATAATCAATAACTGCAATAATCGTCCTAATTCAACATACCATTGTCATTCGACGAGAAATTTGTTTCAGGAACTTCCGAACTAACTAAATTGGTGTAAACAAATCTTCAAACTTTATTTTTTTGACATGAAATCTCAAACATTGTTTGTAGTTGACGGAATGTAAAAGCGTGTATCGAACAAAGAACTTGATCCAAATTCGTTGTTTCAAGTAGGATCTCAAAAATGTCTAACGGGAATCGTTAATTTGCACATAATATCGAGAAATGATTCTTAATCAACAAAATCATTGATTTTGAAGAATACCAATAGAAAATAATTGAAACTGTACAATTTTATTATAAACAATCATTGATTACAACGTGCGACCTCAATATTCAAACATATTTTCAGAAAGTTCAGAGTCAAGAAAATCAAAGGACAAGGCTAACAAAATCAAATAAAAAAATTTCTACACAAAAGGGCAAAAATTATTTTGGAACTCGTAAGCCATTAATTGTTGTATTGGGTCTAGTGATTAGTGACTGTATCAATAATCCATTCATCTCTAGCATGATCCTTTCCTTCTTAATTTTTTTTGATTAATCAGTATCTTTTTTTCAAATATGATAATCACGAGGTCTTGTTGGACATCATTATATTTTTTTGACCTTATATCTAGTTTAATAAACTTGTATTGTAACGTTACTATATCGTCATTAGCCTAAAAAATGTGAACAATAATGAAAAAAAAAACTATATTTTAGTTTATTTTAATTTCACTTTGATTCAGTTGGTATTTAAATTTATAGTAAATATATTTAACCCCTGTTTAAGCCATATTTTGCATATCATCATAATGAGAAAATTGACTGTTGGAGAGGAGGTTGAGTTCCACACATGAAACAATAGGTCAACAAATTCGGCTAGACTTGTGAGATAACAGTCCAAATTTTCATTTTTTTGTCCCAAAAATTTGATTCCAAACAGGGGCTTAGTTTGTTTTAAAGTTATTGTTAGTAAGATATAAATATATATTGAATTTAATGAATTAATAACACAAAAGTAAAAGGACAAAAAGATATATGACGAAACCAATGGTTTAAAATCGAACCAAATCGTTAGGTTTAGGTTTGAATTTTTTTCAAACCGTTCAAAATTGTTTAATTTAGGTTTGAATTTTTCTCAAACTAAATTAAACGATTTGATTTGAAAATCTGTTAAAAATCGATAAAATCAAACCACTTACACCCCCTAACTTCTAATAACATAAGGGGGGAAAAACCCACAAAAACTAAGTGAGGCAAGGAGAGCAGATTTGGGTGCCCGGGAAGCAGCTAGGGAGATGTTCCATTTTTATTTATTTATTTATTTTTTTAATATAGCTAGAAACCATCCATTAGGGTCAATGTGCTACAAAGTTAAAAGGTTAGAAGTTTGAATACCAAAATACAAAGACCGAAGACCAACCACACCCACAGATTGAGAATCTCCAGTGCAATTTTCCCAACATACACAGATTTACTCGGGGGGGAAAATAAATAAATAAATAAGGAGTAAGGGGGGAATAAAATATGATGACCCTTCACTAGATTAATCAATAATCACCAACCCCACATGCAAAATTTCTTCAAAAACCTAATTCTTACAGATGTTAAAATCATAAAAACAGCACAGAAATTAAACTTACAGCGAAGTCAGAAAATGAGAGAGAGAGGGGTAAAGGTACATGACATTTTGTTCTCCCTTAAATTTTAAAGAGCAACCCACCATGTGCAGCAAAGAACGGAGCAAACACAAGGGACTCGACAGCCATTAACTTGATGAGGATGTTCAGAGACGGTCCAGATGTGTCCTTCAGAGGGTCACCAACCGTGTCTCCGATCACAGCTGCCTTGTGGGCATCAGATCCTTTTGGACCAAGAGTCTTTGCATGTTCCGAAGCACCAGCCTATTGACCCAAAAATAAACAGCACACGAGTCACAATCTGAACAAATTGTACCAAAAGTCGTGTGGGCAAAACAGTTACCTCGATGTATTTTTTTGCATTATCCCAAGCACCACCGGTATTAGATGCAGAGATTGCAATCTGCATAACGTAAAACAGCAAGAACAAAAATGTCAGATCACATCCGAGAGTCTAAAAATTGAACGTGTGAAAGTTTCCTGTCTACATATGAGAAGATCCCTGGTATTAATTACGGCATCTCAGTGAAGCGAATTCAAAATTTAGCACACAGGAATAAATGTTTGTTTCCAAGTCTCCTTGGACATATAAGAAAAAATAAGACACGGCAAATTCCATAACATTACCTGCACGCCTGAGACAAGGGAACCGGCAAGGACACCAGACAGAGTTTCTACACCAAAGAAAATGCCAACGATGAGTGGAGTGAGCATGACAAGAGCACCTGGAGGAAGCATTTCCTTAATCGAGGCGTCTGTGGAAATCTTGACACAAGTGGCATAGTCGGGCTTGGTAGTGCCTTCCATGATACCTGGGATGGTGTTAAATTGCCTGCGCACTTCTTCAACCATCTTAAGAGCTGCTTTGCCCACACTCTTCATTGTCATGGCCGAGAACCAGTAAGGAAGCATAGCTCCCACAATCAAACCAATAAATACTTTTGGAGTTAAGACATCCACAGTAGAAATGGCTGCACGGCTCACAAAGGCACCAAAGAGGGCAAGGGACACGAGGGCAGCTGACCCAATTGCAAATCCCTGAAATATGAGGAAGAATGGTTTAAAGATGATAATATCAATAAGACTCGGCCTACTGGTACAAGAAAGTATTATGGATAACTGAAGACTGAAGTAGCTTATAAGTGAATAACAGAAAATAATTTGGATTAGTGGCAGTAAGAGTGGCTCATTCACCACAAAACACTCCTCGAAGGAAGTTATTTAACAGAGCAGCATGCTGCAACCTCTTTATTAGTAGCACTAAGTCCAATGTGAATACATGAAAGAGCATGCAGACAAATGTTCTCCACATGCATCCTCTGGAGATGGGACAAAATAGGTCCAAAGTTGCCTGAGGCTACAAATTATATACCTTTCCAATAGCTGCAGTGGTGTTTCCAGCAGCATCAAGGGCATCAGTTCTCTCTCGAATTCTGTGACTCATGCCCGCCATCTCAGCGATTCCCCCAGCATTGTCACTGATGGGACCGTAGGCATCAATAGCCAAACCAGTGGCTATGGTACTCAGCATACCAAGTGCAGCTACTGCAATACCATACATTGCAGCGAAAGTAAAACTGATGAAAATGCTAATTGCTATGGCAAAAATTGGAATGATGACAGATTTGTATCCCAATGCAAGCCCAAAAATGACATTGGTAGCTGCTCCAGTACGACAGGAATCAGCAACATCTTTCACGGGGCTGACAATAATTAGAGAAATGAGCTAAAACTCGTTAAATGCACAACATATTTACAGACAAATTTACAATCTGCCCAGAAACATACCTATAAGCATTGCTTGTATAATACTCCGTAACAAATCCAATAATAAGTCCAGCCCACAATCCAACAGCAACGCATAGGAACAGTTGCCTGCAAATTGAGAGACATTTGCTGTTTGAAATTTGAGGGAAAAGGACATAAATATGCATCGTGCACATGTAGAGACGTAGAAATTGACATAATTGAACGTTATAATCTTTTCTCAGCCAAATGGGAAAAGTACATGTCCAACTTTAATGCAATTAATTACTAAGGACAGGCAGGTAGTTTTGAAAGGACTAGCTCGGGTCTTTATATCTAAATGTTAACCTATGATGAGTCCGAAGACATTAGTTGGACTAATCAAATGCAAAAATTTGTTGCAAAATATAATAAAAGATCATGCAAAACCTACCAGTTTTTAACTTCCTTTTGGACTCCAAAATTAAATATAGTGAAGGAGGACGGAAGTGCAATCCAGCTTACAAGAGCAATTCCAACAGTCATCAATGCTGTGGAGATAATGAGTTGCTTCTTCAACGCTGGTTCAATTTCTTTAACATTCCGGACCTCAAAGAAATCAGTTGCAAACAAGGTGGTGAGCAAACAAATGAGGATTCCAATGGAGCTGATTAGAAGAGGATATAGCATAGCAGTAAACTCATGATTTATCCCAAAAGAGGATATTGAAGCAACAACAAGGGCTGCGCAGGATGACTCAGCATATGAACCAAAGAGATCAGACCCCATGCCAGCAATGTCCCCAACATTGTCACCAACATTGTCCGCAATGACCTGAAATATTATTGAAAATAAGTTGAAAATTCAAGAAAATAACTCCAAAGAAATTTTAGGCAGGCCAATGTAGATATCTATACCGCTGGATTTCTGGGGTCATCCTCCGGGATGTTCCTTTCTAGCTTGCCCACTAGATCAGCTCCTACATCAGCAGCTTTTGTATAAATACCTCCACCAACTCTGCCGAAAAGAGCCATTGAAGATCCACCAAGTCCATAACCAGTTATCGCCTCAAATAGGCCTTCCCAGTCATCACCATAGTATAATTTGAACAGATTTATGGTAATGTACAACACCAGAAGACCATTTGCAGCAAGGAGGAAACCCATGACTGCACCAGATCTAAATGCAACAATAAAAGCCTTTCCAACACCCTTCCTAGCCTCTAAAGTAGTGCGGGCATTAGCATAGGTGGCAATTTTCATTCCAAGAAATCCAGAAACCACAGAAGTAATGGCACCAAGTATGAAGGATATGGTGCTAAAGCCGGCGGTGGCAAGAGCGGGCTTGCACAATTTGGTGCTGTCGTATGTACAAGATTGCATCTTTGTGCTAAAGCCCTCCACCGAGCCAAGGAAAATGAAGATAAGCACAGCAAAAGCAACCATGAAAATACCAACATACCGATACTCGGTAAAAAGGAAAGATGTTGCACCTGTGAAATAGCACAAACCATAATCAGCTCCTCAGGAAAAGGTTTAAGGCTTGGAAATTATATTGATGAACAGGTAATTATTGGTGTACTCTATTATTTAAAATTCAATAAATATATGCTGACAAAGCGATCAACATTTCCAAAAGCATCAAAAATTTCAAATTTAAAACCAGTAAACCAGAAAGAGAAAGAACAGCGAACAAATATTCATCATTCATTAATGCCCCACAACTTCACACCATCACCATCGGAATATAGGAACCACATTGTTAGACAAAACTAACTATTCATTACAAACATCTGGAGCTTTGATAGTTTTCCTTTCAAATTTTTTTCTCCCAGGGTTGGGGATAAGCAGCTGTAGCTTAATATTTGATCAGCCTTTGTTAAGTTGAGTTGCATAAAAAGTAAAAGCCTCAATGATTTTCTTCTTGAAACTAAGTGTAGAAATGATAGAAGCGCCTTCAACTTAGGGTCCAGATGAGGAATAAGATTAAAGAACAAAACAGCAATTACATGCTTATCCTTCAGCCTTGAAAACTGGCATAATCTTCTTATTGCAATTTAAAATTACAAATCCATCATAAGTAGGCTGCAGAAAATATCATGATCATAGCTGGAGTATTAATCACTAAAGAAATCACATCATCCAAATATTAAGCCTTTCAGTCTTTTGGTTTGGTTTTCAGACTGCCAACGGTGAACCACCTCCATAATCTTGTAATCCCGGATCCAATCAATTATAAGAGCAACAAGCAAAAAATCAAATCATGAGCAACAAGCAAAAAATCAAATCATGAAATGTTGATGCAGCTAGGCCCACAACAATAATACTGCTCCAAACCTAATACTAATTTTAGAAAAACGCGCTGATACAGGTGGCAATGGAGAAAACGTAGCAATATTTACAACACCTTGCAAGGAAATTATAAATAAATCTTTCCCACATCAGCAAGACTCCTCAGATCTACCATAAATAAAATGACAATTGACGCCGATTCACCGACTAAATTAAAAAAAACAAAATAATAATCGCGTCAACATTTTGTCGCTCATACTAGGCCTCTGTACACTGGTCAAAGGAGAGAGTGTAACACATTGAACTATGAAATAACAACAAAAGAAGAAGCTAGATCTAAAAGGAATCCTCCATTACACCGCCTCGGTTTGGGCAGAGTTTTCAATCAGTCAAACTTATGTTCACCCACAGGGAACTAAAACAAATCGGCATTAAATTATTTTGCGGAGCATGAAAAAATATGAACTACCAAGCAAATGCAGAAAACAAAATGTTCAATTATTTCCTTCTCCAACTAGATGAGAAAATATGTACATAATGATAATAAAAAAAGAACAAAGGAAAATGCGTAATCTCACGCACACTTTGAGTCTGCACATAGAAATACGTCTTTCTATCTCTCACCGTGTATGTGTGTGTTAGTATAGTTGCATATGGATTAAACTGAACTGAAATAAGCGAAAAAGGGAGACACTTTGCTGCAATTTGAAATAAAAATGCGTTTTGAGGCATGTGAACAACTAAGTAAAATATTAAGCCATCGAAATTAAAGTACACGTAAGGATTACGAATTCAAAAATATGCATACACACAGATACACGTACATTTTCTATAAAAACAAAATTAAAGCTTCAAGATCCATAATGAAAAACACAACAAATTCACACCTTCAAAGCCAAAATCAATCCAATTCCAATTCATAAAACGTAATTACTCGTTCTAAACAAGTGCAGGTAGAAATATACCTTCACTAATGGCGGATTGGATTTCGGCGCATTTTTGGACTATAGAGTGATCATTGATGCCTTCCTCTTCCTCGAGGAGTGAATCAGTGAAGTTTTTGCCATCGGCAGAGTTTGACACCTCGGGGACAAGCTTAATCTTAGACACAAGCAGCCACTGGACTAGGGAGAACGCAATTCCGACGACGGCACAAACCGGAATCAGAATCTCCGTTCCGAGATCTGGAAGTATGGTTTCCACGGCCATTGCCGACGGCAAGAGGAATTTTTTGGAAGAAATTGGGAGAATCTGTGAAGTAGATAACAGAGAGTGAGGGAAAGGAATGGGCGAATTTATGCTGTGTAGTCGATTTTAAGAGACCTTTTGCTCGCACACGCTACTGGTGGGAAATGGATCGGATTTCAATAGATTTCGTGGATAAGAAAATTTTGGGGGAAAAGGAAAATTGAGGGGAATATTAATTTTTTTTAGGGGTAAAATGGAGAATAGGAATATTCCATTGTCACTTAGAAGCAGAAATGGAATAATATTTGTTGGTCCGTCCGATTTGGTGATAACATAAGTGATAATCCCCACTTTGACCCCGTTTCTTAAAATTTATTTTTTAAATATATATTTTGTAGGACTTCTAATTTTTTTTTATCAAATTTTATTAATTTTATATATGATTAGTCCATTAAAATATATCTTTGATGAATTTAATTTTTGTAATTTTAATTATTATGTAATCTATTTCAACTTTAGATATAATTTTAAGTCGATTTTTAGGGTTAATAATAGCGAAGAAATTATTGGAAAATTGGATAATAAGCTCACAACAAAATCAATTTTACCAAATTCAAGTTATTAGTTCAACATTAGTATGTTATATAAATTTACAGGTTGACGAGACAATTTTTTATTTCAATCAACCTAATTGATTCAATAATAAAATATTTTATTATTCTAAAATTTAAATATTTTAAAGTGATTTTATAATGCCAATAATCCAATTAATATACTTCTCATAATATTGTTGAATTTATTGGAATTTGGTTTGCTTCATTGATCGAAAGAAAAGTTCAAATGCATAAAAGAATTACAAATCTTTTTGTTTCTAACGAACGAGCTACTTTCGCTCGTTAGGTAGATAACAACATAATCGAACATAATATGCTTTCTTTTAAACTTTGTGTCTATTACAATTTAATTAATTGATTTTATATATGAAATAGCATCTCCTGTGCACCACTTAAAACCCTTCACATGTAGGTTTTATATTCTATTCTAAACAAATTGGTAGGGATCCATTCAAAACCTCTCATCATCATCATCATCATCATCATCATAATAATAATAATAATAATAATAAATTATTTCTCACATATTTGGTACTTGTTAGGACATATCACCAAATTAGTTCCAACAACTAAAAGATTGGTAACATGGCAATGTTATAAGTAGCAAGAAAACAAGAGTCCCAGTACACAGTCAGGTCCAAATTATAGGCTAAATCCCGGCTTACGTGGCAATGAAGAAAAGAGAGAAAAACAAGCCAAAAAAAGACTACTACTACCTTTTTCCTCGAAAAATTTGCCTGTCATAATTGAAAACCCTGTCAACGGGGTTTCAATGACACTGTTCAACAACATTAACTGAGAAAACAGAGTCATAGTCCCAATCTAAAATTCTTAAAAAATTAGAATGGGAATACATATATTACATTTTTAACGTTGATATAATGTTGATCGTTATTTTAAAATTTGGTTTTCAAAAATATAGAAATTAATGAAACAAAATGAGCAAGCTCGACAGGTTTATAGTGTTAACGATACGGTTTTATTTATTTCCATTTTTTCTATGTACTTTTGTTGCGATGTCTTGTTCGTTAGATCAAATGCCTCAAAATTTGGTGCGAAAATAAATATTCTGCAACAAAATTACTATTTTATTACATACATCAACATTGAGGGTATCCAATGTTCTTTAGGAAGAAAACAAAATTTGGAGACATAACTGCACAATTGGAATACACTGATAATTTCTAGTATCAAATAAAGCGAAAAGGGCCCCAGGGCACATCTCCAAGTGGTAAAAGGGGAGGGTGGAGAAATTCAACTTTGCTTGATACTGCTGCGTCAATGGTTCGAATCCTGAAAAATAGATTTGGCTCTTGGGTAAGTGCAAGTGTACAAGCAACCTTCCACCATGTACCCTTGAAAGCATAACCTGCGATTTACCTCTCTCACGATACTCCAGGACAGGAGTGGTGAAGGACTCTTAAGATTAGGGTTTAACCTTTAAATAAAGCGAAAAGGATATGCAGCAGAATCTTCACTTATGACCACAAAAATATTTACTTTACAAATTTCTTCAATTTTGTGTTTTTTTTTATTTTTTAATAATTGATTTATAAAAATTTGTCGGATAATATTGAAAGGATTTTTATTGACTTGAGAGGCTCCTAGCCCCTGATGAGTCTATTCAAGAATTGGATTCCTCTTAGAGTTGTCTGGTTCGAAGTTTCGAATTCGAATTTTATACTTTTATGGGATACCTTTTTAACTTTATGCATTTTGATGCTTTACCGCTTTCAGTGGCATAGACATGCAAATGCAATTTGAGATGGGAACGTTGTCTTGGGTATTTTGGAGCCAAAATAAGTTACATGAATATGAGAATTGTGTTGTCGTCGAGTACATGATTTTGGTATAGTTGGAATCTTAAAATCAATTCAGGATAAATGAAAAATTATGGTCCAAAATTGGAAAGAAAAGAAGGAAAACAGGCCGAGATCTTGCCTAACTCCCCTACTCGCCTAGCGCTCAAGCGGTGAAAACAGCCCGAATCTTGCCTATCTCCACCGCTCGCCTAGTGCTCGAGCGGTGAGACTATTGCTCGAGGCATTAGTCGAGCAACATGTTTATGCATAAAATAACATTGCTGCACTTGAACGACACACCAGCAATAGGCTAGCGACAAAATGAATTACGACCTTTCATGTAGGCTTATGAATTTGGGGTGTATATATTCACTCACACCCTCTCATCTATATAATCTATTAAAATATTACACCAAGGGAGAATTATTTTTTGGACAATTTTAACCTCCATACAATTTAATTATTTCAATAATACCTTACTTTTCGTTTTTCGTTATGTAATAAATAATACATAATTATTGTCATTTATCAAAATTGTGTTATTAATTCTCAATTAATTAATATTCACATTAACCTAGATTCAATGAATTTTCACTTAATGAATTTTGAATTACATGAATCCAGAGTTATTATAAACGAATTTATTCATATTCGTGTATTTAGAAATTTTAATAGGTATTTAAATTTATGTATTAAAATTAATTTTTATGTATCAAATGTAATATAGAAAAATTGCTCATTTATAGTATTTCATCATTATCATTATAAAAATTTTGAATCATAGAAATTAAGTTTTGAGAGTATAATTTCTTCTCTTAAATTTCTACATTAAATTTTATTTTCTTTAATTCGTTCGAGACTTATCAAATCCTCCAACAAATTAGTACTAAATATTACTTTTGCATAACTTATAAAGTATTTTAGAATAACGTGCAATACAAGTTCAATTTTGACTAGTCTTTTATAAATGAGACCCTTGGGACGTTCATTATAAAATTTCAATCATATGCAATCATAGTATACCATAAAAAAAAAAAAAAAAAAAAATCTTAGCCAAAATTCTGCATAAAAATCTGATTTTTCATTTCATCTTGAAAGGAGTACAAAAGCCATATTTTAGTTTGTTGATCTTGTGTTTTAAAATGCTACAAATACAAGAAGGTAATCGTTGTATATTGAGCCGGATCCGGTGTATCATAAGGGATTTGCCTTTTCTATTGATTCCTACGGATTGGATCAAAAACAATTCTTGAATGAGGCCAGGGATGAATCGAAAAAGAAATTGAGAGTTGATTGTCGTCATCTGTAGGCGCCGTTATAGGACAAAATCAACTTAATGATCAAGAGTTTTACTCTTACATCGATTTTGCATCCTTTTTTCCTGGTGTTACTTTGTCCTTTTTAATTGGTGTTTTATTATTCATTTCCTTGCTTTTACTCACTCCAATTTGGTGAGGTTGATTAGTTTATATTTGATTAAAGAAATCGCTCGAATCCAATTGGGGAAACAACGGATGGTATATGGAAATGTAGAGTGCATGAAAAGTTTTTGGTGGTGAAATTGCGTCTAACATTTCTTCTTGGAGTGAGATGTCCATATACCGACATGATGTGTCCTAAAATCGGTTATATACAGAGTAGGCATCTGTCCTTAGGTTTTTTCTAATTTTAAAGCAGGAATTTAGGGAGTGGAAAATCTTGATTACTTCAAAGGTTAGCTATGTATAGGGCCATCTCCCTTGGATGGAGGATGGGATAATCCTGATGATCCCTTCTTGATCGCTAATCTACGAAGTCTTCTTTATTGATTGCAGGGGATCAATTTGTGTTGGTGGCATCAAAGAGGGAAGAGCCTTGAGTGTTCTTGGCCATATGATCGACTAAACAGATCGTGCACTTCTTGCATTTCGATGTCAATCGAAGATTAATCATATATATGCTGGAAAAATTGGGTTTTAATTAGTTGGTTTGACACTTTTGACCAATTAATTTAGTGGGTACCGTTAATCGGATATAAGATTTCTTTGGCCAAATGTGTTCTACTCCGTGAGTAGATTAATATGGTATATTTATTTTCTCAAAACCAATTTAGGGTGAATGAGAAATTAAGATCAAAAAGTGCTCATTTGATGTTGAAATAAAATATGTGGGAAATTGGAAAATACCAATCCCACATAGAAAAACTAGAAGAATATAAACCACCTTATATAGCTCAAGTTTGGGACTTGGGTTTGGACCCCAAGGAGTACCAATAGTCTTTGGGGCGGAGAGAACCCACATGCTAGTAGGTTAAGCCAAAGCCCGCACGTGCGCGCCTTTGAAATATATTATTTTATTATTATTTAATAATAATAATATATTTTATGTTATTATTTTTTTCTTCCCGAATTTTCTGTGTATGACACGTGGTGCTTCTAGAATTTGGCGGATGAATGTCTAATCGGTTGTGGCGATTGGCTGTCCAAACTTTTTGTGTCTTTTGGACACAACTTTTCGACGGTTGTGTCTGTTGGAACACAATCTTTCAACATCTATATATAGGCCCCCATACCCCGATTTTAATTCATTCCAAAAAATCAGAATTGATTTTCTACTCTCCCGAAATTATCCCATTGTCCCTGTATCATTTCTGTTTTTATAATTCAGTCCTCAAAAATTATTTTCCGTGCATTTTAGTCATCCAATTTGTGTGGAGAGATCTAATCTTTACGGGTTCGTCAGGTCTTATAATTTGGAGTACTACTATTACAAGACGAGGTCGTTGTATCTTAGGAAACGAGTTCTGCAATACCGTCAGTACCAGTGCTGGGCATTATCAATTTAAGGAGAAAGAGTCGAACTCTTGCCTCGACCATTCAAAACCATCAAAACATTGTTACTCTGTCCAATATATATTCACGGTGACACTATTATTTGCCAAAATCCATCAACAATCTTAAAACGATAATGGCAAGTAGTAGTACGACTGTCATACCCCCTAACAATGCTCACGGGGAGAAATCGGAAAAATTCACGGGAGTGGATTTTAAGAGGTGGCAACAAAAAATATTGTTCTATCTCACGACTCTAAATCTGGTCAAAATCTTGAGAGAAGATGCTCCAACTGTTGAGGAGAAGGAAACAGATTCTCAAAAACGAGCAGCATTCGATGCTTAGAGTCATAGTCACTTATTGTGCGGAAATTACATCCTCAATTGTCTTGACAACACACTATACAACGTATACTGTTCCGTCAAAACGGCTAAATTACTATAGGAGTCATTGGAAAAGAAGTACAAAACAGAAGATGTCGGATTGAAGAAATTCGTTGTAGGCAAATTCCTAGACTTCAAAATGGTAGATTCTAAAACAGTTATGACTCAAGTTCAAGAAATACAACTTATCTTGCACGATATACATGCAGAAGGCATGAAGCTCTGTGAATCATTTCAGGTAGCTGCAATTATTGAAAAATTACCACCAATGTGGAAAGATTTCAAGAACTACCTGAAACATAAGCGCAAGGAAGTGGAACTTGAAGATTTGACTGCTAGATTAAGAATTGAGGAAGACAATCGAAATGTTGAAAAGAAGTCTAAAAAGCAGCAAATGGAGGCTAAAGTCAATTTGGTGGAGCCAAATACTAGCAAGAAAAGGAAGCACCCGAATAATGGCAAGCAA
>NW_019265467.1:334599-375798 GCF_002742605.1 Olea europaea var. sylvestris
CATCTACATCTTTTGGTCCAGATTTTTTAACTTATATGTTAGAAAATGAACCTAGGACATTCAATGAAGCAATGTCTAGTCCAAAAACTCCATTCTGGAAAAAGGCTATCAATAGTGAAATTGATTCTATTGTGCAGAATCATACCTGGGAATTGGTAGATCTCCCACCTGGTAATAAACTATTAGGTTGTAAATGGATTTTCAAAAGAAAATTAAAAACTGATGGATCAGTTGATAAATACAAAGCCAGATTGGTAGCTAAAGGATTCAAACAAAGGGAATGCCTTGATTTTTTCGTTACATACTCACCTGTGACAAGGATAACATCAATTAGACTATTAATTGCAATCGCAGCATTGCATAATTTGAAAATCTATCAGATGGACGTCAAAACAGCTTTCTTAAATGGTGAGCAAGAAGAAGAAATTTACATGGAACAACCCGAAGAGTTCATCGCTCCTGGACAAGAGAAAAATGTGTGTAGGCTCGTCAAGTCATTATATGGACTAAAACAAGTGCCAAAACAATGATATACAAAATTTGACAAAACTATGTTGTCAAATGGTTTTAAGATTAATGAATGTGATAAATGTGTTTATATTAAAATCACACCTAATGCATATGTAATTGTATGTCTATACGTTGATGACATGCTAATTGTAGGTAGTAGTTATGATATGATAACAAATACCAAGAAAATGTTGACAAAACATTTTAACATAAAAGATATGGATATTGCAGATGTAATATTAGGAATTAAAATTCTTAAAACATCTGAGAGACTTGTAATGTCTCAATCTCACTATATTGAGACTGTACTTAAAAAGTTTAATATGTATGATGAAAGTCCAGTTAAAATCCAGTAGACTTAAGTCTACATTTGGCCAAACATAAAGGCGAACCCGTATCTCAATTAGAATATTCTCTGATAATAGGTAGTCTAATGTACATTACAAACTGCACTCGTCCGGATATTGCATATACAGTAAACAAACTTAGTATATCTACAAGTGATGCTAACAAAAATCGTACTTGAGTCATTCCGAGTTGGACGACTGATGACGAGCACGAACGTGATCTTCCGATACCTGAAACAAAGGCGTCGAGGTGTGTCCTCCTCACCTCTCCGATGCTTAAGTCAGAGAGAGAATTTGTGCGTAAGTCTATGAATTGAAAATTATGTAAAACATACCTGAATAATGATTAAGGACTTCGTATTTATAGAGGTAGATGGTGTGTTCATAATAGGATTCCGTAGTGCACTTGTAATAGGACAGCTTGATTTTGCAATCTTATACCAATGAGTCCTACGCGAGATAGGAGTTTGAATTTCGGTATAACTGGGATACCAATTATTTAATAGAGTTCTTCTGGGCATAGGAGACATAGGATGAGGAGTTTTAGTCAGAATAAATTTCTCATTGGATAAGGCATTGACGTCGAGGACATGCCGAGGTCATAATCCAGAGGACACGTCGAATGACGTTCAACGAACTTTTGGGTCAAGAGCTCGGGCATGTGAGAGACATCCCGAGCACATATATCCCGAGCATACTGATACACAAATCGATGAAATAGAGTCCTCGGGTCAATATACGTCGGGAACAATATTTGGTAATATCACTAGCCCCCGTGCGCCTGTGCTCGATTATATGCATGATGATAGGTGCAAAGAATCAAAATTACAGTCCTCGGTCTAATACCCCCGACAATTCATTGCAGAGGAAGGATTTGTGAGGGCTGACGTCAGATGTGGTAATGACGCCAGCCCTAGTACAAAGGCGGTGTAACTTTTAGACCCGGGGATGTAGGACACGTGGCATGATTGAACGGTTCAGGATGCGACCTTTGGCCTCCCACCCATGTTTCCCTATATAAGCCTCATTTCCTATTCATTTTTTACTTTTTCACTATCAGTAAACCTTGTTGGAGTCATCGGGATAAAGTGAGTCCTCTAGACTTTAAGTTGTTTGTTTTTATAAAAGTCTAAATTTAAGATAGGATGTCGAGCAGTGATAGTGATACGTCGTCCTCGAGTTCAGGAACCCCAACCGAGGACTTAGGGCAGTCAATAATACATATGGCCGTCCCCATAAGTGCTAATCCTCGAGCTCAGGATATCCCGACACGTTAGTATACCCTAACCAACAGTGTAGGTTTAAGGAGCACTTAGCAGTGGCGACTGCTTTGGAGTTCGACCTGATGCCGAACTGTGATATTAGATCTCCCGAGGATGAGGATAGGGTAGCTATTTCTCGGGAAGGAGAGTTTGTTGTTTTTAAAGATTCTCTGAAGGGGGATTTAGGTGGCCACTGCATCCTTTTTTCCTCGCACTTTTGACCGAGCATAATATGAGTCCGGGGCAATTAGTGCCAAACGAGTGGAGGATGTTGACATATTTTTTTGTTGCTTGTAGATACCTCGGGATTATCCCGTATGTCGACTTATGTAGGATGGTCTTTGACCTAAAACAACTCCCCCAGTACTCTTGTTTTGCCTATCTCTCAACCCGATGAGGGTTTAGAATCCCGAGGATGCCTAGCTCCCTGAAATGGTGGAAGGATAAGTGGTTTTATGCTATACCTCAAGATCCCGACGTTCCCTTTAGTCCTTGGTGGGGGGTGCCCGATACTGCTAGGTTTTGTGGGGGTCAGGCGTATTTTGAGTCGTTGGAGAGGCATAGGCAAATGCTAAAGGAGCTCGAGCCCCTCGTTTGTGACTTGGATGATATCCTCGGGGATGATATCCTCAAGCTTACGAACATGAAAGGCATCGAGGGTAGGATACGCGATTTTAACGCTTTAATTTCCCGACCTATATTTTTATTAATGCTCGTGCTAATAACATGTCATTTTTTGCAGAAATGACGTTTGACCCAAATGCCCTTCGTCAGGCAGTTAGCAAGAAGTCTAAGGCTCCCCAGGCTTGAGCTCCAGGTCAGAGAAGGGGCCAAAAGAGACCTCGGGATTCGAGGCTTGAAAAGCAGACCAGTGGGCCCAATGAATCGTCAAGGCCCCGAGGACCATCCCCGGGAGTAGAGAGGACGGAAACTCAGCAACAGGATCTTCTGGGGACTCCTCGAAAGTCTCGTCCTCGAGGACCTATTGACGTGGTCGACCTTGAAGATGAATGCCTGCCACTGGGCCCTGCTAATCCCGAGGGATGCTCCCGGTGTCAGTCCGTGCTCAGCATTGTTGATAAGTACCGGGCAGACATCGATTTGAGCAATCAATGGCTTGAGGGCTCTTGAGGCTATGGCCTTGAAGGTAAGATCGTTGACAGTTTTTATTTTTATTTTTATTATTTTTTGTAATCTTTACTTCTCGAGGTTAAGTTGCCCGCACTCTTTTTTCCAAACATTGGGCATAGCTCGAGGTCTTTCCTTAAAGGGGAAAGACGATTCTTCAAAAATGGCCGACCTCGAGGGTGCCGTTTCTGCTCGGGATCTGAGGATCGCTGACCTGGAGGAGGAATGTGCTCAGCTGATGAGGGAGTGCGAGCAGATGAGAAATGATCTTCGCAACGCTCAGGATGAGGCCGATAATGCGAAGGACGAGGCTGAGCACCTCAAACTCGAGCTCTAACGCACTCAAAAAGAATTGGATGCAAAGCTAGCCAATGTTCGAGATGATGCGGTCGAGGACTTTAAGAAGTCTGATCCCTTCAACGAGTTGAAGGGGGAGTATGCTATGGGTTCATACTTTCATGCCTTGAAGGAAGCTAGAGCTTTCATTCGCCTGAGGCCAGATGCTCGCCCTGAGGATCTGAAGTCAATCCCCGAGGTGGCTGACGACCTTCAACTTCCTGAGTCTGAAGAGAATGCTGGGGATGAAGACGTCAATATTGAGGATGACGATGTCGAGGAAGGCCAAGGCAGTCAGAACACCGACGCCTAAATTTGATCATCCCCTGAGTATTTATTTTGATTTGTAATTTTTGATGTAAAATGCCCAATCTTAATGGAAATAGTTTTTCCTTTTTACCGAGCTCATTTTGTATTATCGACGTATTTTTATTTCATGAACTTATGCGTCGAACTTTTGTTAATTAATATCCCGACGACTGAGAAGAATTAATTATTTCGACGACAAAGAAGATTAATTATCTCGACGACTAAGAAGATTAATTATCTCGATGACAGTATTGAATTAATTATCTCTCGACGATTGAGAAGAAATAATTCGACTTTAAACAAGTCATAATGCCGAGGACAGTGGTGAATGTAGGATATAGTTTAACACCTTGACGGTAAAATTATCCCGACATCAGTATCGAATTACCTCAAGGACTAATCGCGATGGGTGGTAACCTCGAGGTGTACGAAGAATTGTGACCAACCTCTGTACAGAAGTTTATTCCGAGCTTTCACTTTGGAACCTTGGACAAAAATTCAAGGATAGATGGTCGGGGATGTATGTTCTCGGGATGTTTACTTATGCTACACTATTTTGATGTGCTGATTATAGGCTCCAAGGTTTTGATGCTTGCTCGGGGCAAGGCTTTAGACTGCTTGCTCGAGGGCAAGGCTTACATTGCTTGTCGAGGACAAAGCCTAGGGAGGCTTGCTCGAGGGCAAGGCTTACATTGGCTTGTAAAGGACAAGGCTTAGGGCAGCTTGCTCGAGGGCAAGGGCAAGACTTACATTGGCTTGTCGAGGACAAGGCTTAGGAAATTCCTGGACTCAAAGCAAACTATCGTGTTGTTATACCCGAGGTTTGAATTTATTAATTCCTCGGGCTGGACTCGAATTTATATTGTATCCAAGCTGCCTATGTACCCAAACGGGATCAAGCCGAGCGTAGTTCATTACAAAAGAAAATGGAAAACATGCATGGGCACGCAGGCCTGCTAAACTAGAAATAAAATGCAAGGGCACGCAAGCCCGAAGAACCAAAAATAACATTCAGAAGAATTAAAAATGCAAGAATAAAAAGAAAATCTCCTAGATGGCATCGAGAATGTTACTTGTAATATATTTTCAGATTATCGACATTCCAGGGCCTTGGAAGAGGTCTACCCGAAGTGTCTCTTAGGCTGTATGCTCCTTTGCGAACCTATCGTATGACCTTAAAGGGTCCTTCCCAGATGGGCCCGAGCATCCCTAGGGGTGGCCTGCTGCTTCGGCCCTCCTCAAGACCAAGTCGCCAGCTCTGAACATCCGAGTCTTGACTTTGTTATTAAAATGTTTTGCTGTCTTAGTTTGGTAAGAGGCCACCTTTATAGCGGCTTGCTCCCGTACTTCTTCCAAGAGATCAAGATGTTCAGTTGTATGCCCTGAGGTTTCTGGCATGAGCCTTCTATGGCTTGGCAGTCTAATTTCCACCGAGACCATTGCTTCAATGCCATAGACTAACATAAAAGGGGTTTCTCCTGTGGTTGTCCTATGAGTTGTTCTATACGTCCATAGTATAGAAGGCAGCTCATCGGACCAAGAACCCCTAGCATTACTAATTCTTGTTCGGAGGTCTTGTAATATGATTCGATTTGTTACCTCGGCCAGACCATTGCTCTGAGGATGCGAAACTGAAGTCAGATGGTGATCAATCCCAAGGTTTGAGCAAAAGTCCCTAAACTGTTGATTGTCAAATTGCCTGCCATTGTCGGTGATGAGGACCTTCGGTATCCCAAACCTGTAAATGATAGACCTCCAAGTGAAGGCTCTTAGCTTGGGATCCAATATCGTGGCGAGAGGTTCGGCCTCTACCCATTTTGTGAAATACTCTACTGCTGGAGCAACAAACTTTAATTGACCTCTTGCCACAAGAAAGGGGCCAAGGATGTCAACTCCCCATTGTTCAAACGGGGCCGAACAGTTAATGTTGGTGAGGTCTTCGGCTGGTGAGTGGATAACATTACCAAACCTCTGGCACCTATCACATCTCTTAACATATTCTGAGGCATCTTTCTTCATAGTTAGCCAATAGTACCCATATCGTATGGCTTAAAGGCCAGGGCCCTGGCTCCTTGATGATTCCCGCATACACCTTCATGAACTTCAGCAAGGGTCTGGGATGATTCTGATGGTCTAAGGCACCTTAGGTACGGAAGAGTAATACTTCTGCGAAAGAGGACACCGCTGATCATGCAGTACCTAAGAGCTCGAGCTCTGATGCTTCTAGACAACCTGGCATCGCTTGGTAGATTTCCACTTGTGATGAATTCTATGATTGGGTCCATCCAAGACGGTTCGTTGTCAATGTCCATGACGTCGGGGATTTGATTGATGCTGGGTTCTGTGATGTCTTTGATTTGAACTGTTCTGTCCAGGCTGTCTACCCCCATGAACACAAGCCTGGATAATGTGTCGGCTTTTCTGTTGTCCTTTCGAGCAATTTTTGCAATTTCACAACTCTTGAATTTTCGTTGAAGATCCTGAACCTTCATGCAGTAAAAACTCATTTTCTCGTCTTTCCTTTCAAATGATCCTTCAATCTGTCCGACCACCAGTTGTGAATCGCTGAATACCTTCACGAACTCGAGCTCAAGGCTAAGGGCTAGCTCCAGAGCAATAACAACGGGCTCATATTCGACCTCGTTATTGGTTGCTTCAAACTCGAACCTAAGAGCGCATTGAATCTCTGTATGTTTGTCAGGGCTAATGATGATGACCCCTGCACCCGAGCCCGAGGAGTTCGATGCTCCATCTACAAAAATTTACCAAGTGTCCAAATTGGTGCTCATGCTCGAGTCGTCACCTGGCCCCCGAGGCCTAGGGGTTAGTTTTGCAATGAAGTCGGCTAGTGCTTGGACTTTGATAGATGGGCGTGGTTTGAATTCGATGTCAAATTCTCCAAGCTTGATCGCCCATTTCATCAGTCTTCCAAAAACGTCTGGCTTCTGAAGTATATGCCTAAGTGGTTGATTAGTGAGCACCACAATAGGGTGAGACTGAAAATACTGTCGGAGTTTCCATGCTGCTATCACCAAGGCGAGGGCAAGTTGTTCCGCCAAAGTATACGTTGTTTCCGCATCTAATAGGACCTTGCTTACATAGTAGATAGGTTGTTGGACTCTGTTAACCTCTTTCACCAAGACCCCGCTGACCACGTTTTGAGATATGGCCAAGTACAAAAATAAGGTGTCACCAAGCTCAGGCCTAGTGAGAATAGGAGGAGATGCCAATGTTTGCTTGAGCTCCTGAAAAGCTTTCTCGCAGTTTTCACTCCAATCAAAGCCTTGGTTTCCTCTGAGGACTTTGAAGAAGGGATAACACCTGTCTGATGCTCGGGACATAAACATGTTCAAGGCTACTATCCTACTAGTCAGCCTCTGTACCTTTTTCTTGTTCCTTGGTGACTCCATAGATGCCAAGGCTTGTATTTTGACAGGGTTAGCCTCTATCCCCCGGTGAGTGATCATAAAGCCCAAGAACTTGCCCGAGGCTACTCCAAATGCACATTTTGCGGGATTTAACTTCATTCTGTACCTTCGCAAGGTGTTAAAAACCTCTTCAAGATCTGAAATATGCTGGTCCACCTGTGTTGCTCTTGACCACCATGTCATCAACGTATGCCTCCACATTCCTTCCAATCAAGTTAGCAAAGACTTTGTTGATGAGCCTTTGGTATGTTACCCCTGCATTCTTCAAACCGAAAGGCATGACCTTATAACAGTATATGGCAAAATCGGCCATGAATGACGTCTTTTCTTGATCTTCCTCGGCCATGAGGATTTGATGATAACCAGAAAATGCATCCAAAAAGCTGTATAGCTTATGTCCAGATATGCTATCCACCAAGTTGTCAATCCGCAGTAGGGGATAACTATCCTTTGGACATGCTTGGTTAAGATCTGTGAAGTCAATGCAGACCCTCCACTTACCATTGGCCTTCTTCACTAAAACAACATTGGCAAGCCAATCAGGATATTGGACCTCTCGAATGAATTGAGCACTGACGAGTTTGTTAATTTCTTCGCGAATGACCTCCCGACATTTTGGCGCAAACTGTCTTTTCCTCTACTTTACTGGTCTGGCCCCTGCACTAATGTTAAGCCTGTGGACTGCATTTTTGGGGTCTATCCCTGGCATATCATCAACCTTCTAGGCAAAAACGTCAATGTTGCTAGATAAGCAACCAATAAGTTCTGTCTTTAGGGTGACATCAAGATCCCGACCAATCGTCACCTTCTTATTATGCTCGAGCTCGATTTCCATCAATTCTTCGATAGGAGCAAGTCTGACTTGTTGCCCGATCTCGGGCCCCGTCCTCGAGATTTGCATGACGTCGTTATTTATTTCCCGAACGCTAGCAACATAGCATTGTCTGGCAGCTGTTTGGTCTCCACGCACGACCCCAATGCCATTACTTGTTGGAAACTTCATGGCTAGGTGGAAGGTAGACACAATGGCTTTGATCTTGTTCAGGAGTGGTCTTCCTAAAATAGCGTTATAGGCCATTGAGACACGTACCACTTGAAAAGATGTCATCTCCGTAACCTGTTTCTAGCCAGAACCCAAAGTTAGAAGAAGCTCGGCGACACCCTCTGGAGTGATGACTCCTCCCCCAAACCCCTGGAGAGGAGTTTTAACCGCTTTGAGCTGCTGAGATGAGATTCCCATTTTGGCAAAAGCCTCTTGTGAAAGTATATTGGCCGCACTCCCATTGTCAACCAAGATTCTCCTTACTTCAAAATTGGCCACAATCGCTGAGATCACCAAGGCGTCATCATGTGGAAGTGATACACCTTCCAAGTCCCTGGTTTCAAAAGTAATATCCTCCAGCTTTCCATGAGGCATCCCAGAGGCCAAGGCATATTTTTGGGCATATAGTTTTCTTCCACTGTTCGACTCTCATCCCGAGGCAATACCCCCAATGATGATATTGATGGTTCCAGCAGTGGGTTGACCATCCCTTTTTGCTTCAGGGGCTCTTTCCCTACCACGATCGTTCCTCGGGCATTTGTCGTTACCGACGTAGGAACTCAAGAGTCCTCTTTTAATAAGGGTTTCAATCTCCCGTTACAGGGCCTTACAGTTTTTCGTGGTATGCCCATGATCCCGATGGAACTCACAGTACGTGTTCATGTCCCTGGATTCGGGTGATGACCTCATTCTGACAGGCCATTTGAGTTCCTTCATATCCTTGATCTCCATTAGTATATTTGTTTTTGATGTATTTAAATGCATGAATGACGTCGGGGAAACCTCCTGTCTCTGTTTTCTCCGAGGTGGTTCTTGACGGGGGTTTGGGTCGTGCTGTCGTTTATGCTCAACCCTATCATGGGATGGTCCAACCTTTCTCGGGTTCAGTGTTTCCTCCATATTTATGTACTTCTCGGCTCGGGTAAGAAGCTCGATCACTGTCTTTGGCTGAGTTTTGGATAAAGACATCTTGAAAGCCTCACACTTTATGGCATATGTGAGGGCAGAAACTGCTGCAGTTATATGTAGGTCGGGAATCTGAAGTCTTTCCTTGTTGAACCTGGTCATGAAGTCACGTAGGGTCTCATTTTGCCCTTGTCTAAGTTGCATGAGGGAAGCCGCTGTCTTCCTGATGTGTTTATTGCTTACGAAGAAAGCAGAGAACTTGTCCGCCAAATCCGAGAACAAGGCTATGGAGTTGGGCTCTAAGGTTGAGAACTAATCCCTAGCAGCATTCGCCAAAGTTTGCGAGAAGGCCTTGCACATCACCTGATCCGGTGCGACCTGTAGATTCATGACGTCCGTGTATACGTTAAGATGATTGATTGGATCGGTGGTTCCGTCATATTCTTTGATCCTAGGATACTTAAATCTGTCTGGCAAGGAGAATGTCAATATCTCGGGAGTAAAGAGAGTGTTGGGACTGAATCTTGCTGACCCTTTGTTGCCCTGAAGTAGGCCCGCCGTAATTCCTTATTGAATAATCCTAGCGAGTTCCCCGAACTCCATGGTCACTGATCTCGAGGCCGAGGTCACATGTGGTATGCCCGAGGCCCCTGCTCTGCAATTGTCAGGGACATGTCTCTGAGCTAGAGCTCGAGCATCAGCCATAAAACCCCTTTGGGTACCGGTGTGGGTGACGGATGCGAATTTCTTTGACTTAGGAGCTGAGTCAGTGTGGCGACCTGTTGTCTGAGCTCTTCAAAGGCTCCGGTAGTGACGACTTCCGGCTGGGGCTCTGGCACTTCTGATGATTCCTTGAGGAATAGGGATATCCTCAGGAGGAGATTGGTTTGGAGCGGATGAGCTTGCTGGTGGAAAACCTGAACGTATGTTTACCGTGGCTTTTGGTAGCGTTTCCCACAAACGGCGCCAATGATGCTACCAAAAATCAGACCTGAGTAATTCCGAGCTGGACAACTGATGACGAGCACGAACGTGATCTTTCGATACCTGAAACAAAGGCGTCGAGGTGTGTTCTCGTCGCCCCTCCGATGCTTAAGTCAGAGAGAGAATTTGTGCGTAAGGCTATGAACTAAAAATTATGTAAAATGTACCTAAATAATGATTAAGGGCTTCATATTTATAGAGTTAGGTGGTGTGTTCATAATAGGATTCCATAGTGCACTTGTAATAGGACATCTTGATTTTGCAATCTTATACCAATGAGTCCTACGCGAGATAGGAGGTTGAATTTCGGTATAACTGGGATACCAATTATTTAATAGAGTTCTTCTGGGCGTAGGAGACATAGGTTGAGGAGTTTTAGTCAGAATAAATTTCTCATTGGATAAGGCATTGACGTCGGGGACATGCCGAGGTCATAATCCCGAGGACACGTCGAATGACGTTCAACGAACTTTTGGGTCAAGAGCTCGGGCATGTGAGAGACATCCCAAGCACATATATCCCGAGCATACTGATACACAAATCGACGAAATAGAGTCCTCGGGTTAATATACGTCGGGAACAATATTTGGTAATATCAACAAGTAACCCAAATAATGACCATTGGAAAGCACTGGTAAGGGTTCTTAGATATCTACGATACACCTCAAATGTTGGATTACATTATACGAGATATCCAGCCGTATTAGAAGGATACAGTGATGCTAATTGGATATCAGATACAAAAGACTCAAAATCCACTAGTGGGTATGTTTTTACCATTGGTGTTGCGGCTGTACCTTGGAAATCCTCTAAACAAACATGTATAGCTCGATCCACAATGGAATCTGAATTCATAGCTTTAGATAAAGCTGGAGAGGAAGCAGAATGGCTTCGAAATTTTTTAGAGGATACTCCATGTTGGCCTAAGCCTATGCCTGCAATTAGTATACATTGTGATAGTCAATCGGCTATCGGTAGAGCACAAAGTAGTATGTATAATGGTAAGTCTCGAAATATTCATCAAAAACATAATACAGTTAAGCAATTGATCTCAAATGATGTTATTTCCATAGATTATGTAAAGTCTAGATAAAATCTTGTGGATCCGCTTACCAAAGGCTTACCAAGAGATCAAGTATACTGTCTATCAAGAGGAATGGACTTAAAGCCTACTACATAAGAATCTTTGTAATGGTAACTCAACCTTGCTGACTGGAGATCCCAAAATCTTGGTTCAATGGGACAACTAAGTTATGAAGATTCAAATATGCACTTCAGAGTTAACTCCTACCCATTCCTATGATAAGGAAGTGCTATCTGTAGAAAGTTATAGGTTAAGTTATACTTTTAATGATTCCTATATCTTGGACTACCTAAGTGGAGTATGGCAGGTACTTTTAATAGGAGATCACCTATACAAGTGTGAAGTGTGGCCGCTTCTATGAGAATGTTTCGAAGGTTTGGATTCTCTAAAACACTTATGAAATCCAAGAGTTGTTCAGGACCAAAATAAACACAACAGTGAGAACTCGAAAATGTTAGGAAGGTTATTGTGTTGATACTATTGTCTTGGTTTACAAAAACGGCTGATAGTTCAAGACAGCGCGTTCACTGATTAGCCAAGTAAATCCGATAGTATTCTATTACGAAAGGTTCAAACCCATAAGGTACCTATCCAGATGCGATAACATTCCGCCTGATCTTTCTATAGGGTCTGCATAGTCTATTGCATTAATTTTCATTCATGTGGGGAATTGTTGGAAAAATTGGGTTTTAATTAGTTGGTTTGACCAATTAATTTAGTGGGTCCCGTTAATCGGATATAAGATTTCTTTGGCCGAATGTGTTCTACTCCATGAGTAGATTAATATGGTACATTTATTTTTTCAAAACCAATTTAGCGTGAATGAGAAATTAAGGCCAAAAAATGATCACTTGATGTTGAAATAAAATAGGTGGAAAATTGGAAAATACCAATCCCACATAAAAAAAAATTAGAAGAATATAAACCACTTTATATAGCTCAAGTTTGGGGCTTGGGTTTAGGTCCCAAGGGGTAACAATAATCTTTGAGGGGGAGAGAACCTACATGCTAGTAGGTTAAGCTAAAGCCCATACGTGCGGGCCGCCGTCTCCGTCCGTCTAACCGGTCGGCTCAGCTCGGCTCGGCTCGGCTCGGCTCGGCATGACACGGTCACTGGTTGTGGGCTTGGACTTGGGCCAAGCTGATATATATTTTTTGGTAAAATAACATTTGAAATATATTATTTTATTATTATTTAATAATAATAATATATTTTATGTTATTATTTTTTTCTTCCCGAATTTTCTGTGTATGACACGTGGTGCTATTTTTTGGTAAAATAACATTTGAATTATATTATTTTATTATTATTTAATAATAATAATAATAATATATTTTTAGGTTATTATTTTTTTCTTCCCGAATTTTCTGTGTGTGACACGTGGTGCTTCTAGAATTTGGCGGTTGAATGTCTAATCGGTTGTGACGGTTGGCTGTCCAAACTGTTTGTGTCTTTTGGACACAACTTTTCGACGGTTGTGTCTGTTGGGACACAACCTTTCAACATCTATATATAGGCCCCCATACCCCAGTTTTAATTCATTCCAAAAAATCAGAATTGATTTTCTACTCTCCCGAAATTATCCCATTGTCCCTGTATCATTTCTATTTTTATAATTCAATCCTCAAAAATTATTTTTCGTGCATTTTAGTCATCCAGTTTGTGTGGAAAGATCTAATCTTCACGGGTTCGTCGGGTCTTGTAATTTAGAGTACTACTATTACAAGACGAGGTCGTTGTATCTTAGGAAACAAGTGCTGCAATACCGTCAGTACCAGTGCGGGACATTATCGTTTTAAGGAGAAAAAGTCGAACTCTTGCCTCGACCATTTAAAATCATTCAAACGCCGTTACTCCGTCCAATATATATTCACGGTGACACTATTATTTACCAAAATCCATCAACAATATATTTCAACATGACCAAAGAAATTATTTTATGGTGGCTACGATCTGAAGAGGTCAAACCTATTTGCATCACATTTATTACATGTGTTGGTTAAGTGGATGGAAGTTTGTTGAGGGAGAAAAAATAAGTTAAATTTTAGTTTATTGTACTATTTTAGTATGATGTAATATTGCGTAGCAAACATGTATTTATAGCATGTGAGAAGTTTGAATTCACAGCTAATAATATTGATTCATTGATGCAATTGGCATTGACATAGTAGGAATATTTCTATTAAGGAGGATCTCAATTACATTATTTACTTGAGTTCAATTTAGTACACCGAATTATGGTTATGGTGGCTATATCTTATTTATGATGTGACATGCTCAATCATGTCCATTTCAATATAAAGAAATCAAATTCATTATGGTTATTGTTGTCACGTTAAAGATGGAGGGAGGGGCTTTCATTTTTATGGTATTACTCATGAGATTTGCTCCTTTTTTTCTATTCAATCTTTTCCCAACTCAATAGCCTATTTAGTAGGAAGGATCGCATAGCAACAAAACATTAGTAAGGAAAAAAAATAGAATCTTTCTATCGTATTGTCATGTTCTATTCAATATTACATACTTAAATCCTGTTTGACACCCATTATTTCAAAAATTAAAGAATTTTAAATAATATTTTTGGAGAATGTACGGTTATAAAGTAAGAAAGCTTTATTAGTTTGTATGTAAAATATTTTATTGTGTGAATGTATGATGGAGAAAAATACCATAATAAACTATTTAAATTTTTAATGGTTGTCAAACAGGGGCTAAGTGTACTGTTAATGTACTAAAATGAAGATATTCAAGGTTTTATTTCAAAATATTATTCATTGTACTTTTTCATCCTAGTAAATATTGTTCATACATTTAGGATCCATTTGACAGGATTCCATTGTTCATACATTTAAGATCGATTTGATAGGATGTCTGCATTTAGTTCTAGCCCCCGTTTGGCCCCCATCTTGTGGAAATTAAAATGTGTGGAATAATATTATTTTTGAAAAATGAGTGGTTGAGAAAGAACGAAAAATTTTCGATTTACGTGTAATATATTTTTTTTTATGGAAAATTGTGTGATTGAAAATAAGAGGGGGAAAAATAGAATGCAACGGAATGAAAATTAATGAGGGCCAAATAAAGTGTAATTTTTTGTAGAAAAGTAGGTCAACTCCCTTCAAACGTACTTTTAGTCAGATAAAATACTTTCAATGTTAAAACATGTTTAAAAACTATTTTTTAATATTAGAAGCAGCTTAAGAAAATCTCTGCCACACCATTTCTTAATGGCGAAGGTTGGGAGTGAGAAATCACAGCTGGGCCTTAATGACCACGTTACCTAAGCCTAGTCCACATTTGCCATCTTCATATCTCACTTTCGTGGACAGATTATAACATTTTGGTAGTTCAATGAGTATTTAATTATTTCATAAAATATTATAGGTAGTGTTTATTCTGTCTTCTTCATTTTATAATCATCATTCCTTATCATTATTTTAAACTACCATTTACAAACATTTTCAATTAAATATTTATGATCCTTTCAAAAAAAAAAATTATTTTTAGTATTTTACTCACATCGTGAGATAATTTATATGAATTTAAGATATTTGTTGAGTTCTTTTTTATTATATTAAGATGGTAAGACAATATGTTTTTCCTAACTTCGCCCTGTACTCAAAAAGGGCATTTTTCAACAAACTTGAACTAATGAATTAAGTTTTATGTAAAATAGTGTGATATGATATTAAATTCACGTCGAGGTCTTAGATGTAAATTTTATTGTCACCTATTTATAAAAAGTCGGTGCATCGAACTTTTAATAAAAATAAATGCAATATGCACCTAAAAGTGACATGGATTGCTATAAAAAAATGTCGCAGAACAAAAATAAATGATTATAGGATTCACACCTTTTCAATCACACTTTCTATTAACTTTTATCAAAATTTACTGAAATTTTGATTTTTATCTAAACCGAATAGGGGCTTAATAGGGTGTTGAACAAAAATTATATCCAAATTAAATTAATCTCACAATCATAATGAGTTTGTAGAGATGAGCCATAACCGTAATTTGGACAAAAATCATATCCAAATTAAATTAATAATCTCATTGCTCACTGGGAAAAAGGAAATAAAATAGGAAAGTGGACGTGAAGCGTAGTTGGATACGATTATTTATTTAGAGCCTGTTTATCTTCCATTATAAGAGAAAATATCTAGTTTTGAATAGTATTTTTAAGAGAATGAGTGGTTGAAATTTAAAAAAAAAAATTATTCGTTTGTAAGTAAAATATTTTATTGTATGAATGTATGATGGAGAATGTTACTGTAACAAATAATTTAATTTGTTAAAGGACGACAAACATGGCTTTAATAATTGTTTGGATAGACTTTTTGAAATATAAAGGGTTTGGAGTGTTTAATTTTGTTGTGATGTTGACACCATTTTTTTATTAATTACGTCGTATTTTAAACGTATGAAATGTTTATAATCTTTACTCATTATCATGCTTACATTTTCTTTATCATATTATTTGTAGCATCAATCTTCATGACGGCTTCTATTAAAAAACTGCATTAAGGGGGAGTAAAAATCTTTTTGGGCCTCGTATTTGCTAATAAGCAAAAAAGAAATAACAAATATAAAATAAATATTTATTCCTCATTTTAAAATACATCGAATTTTTGGACGAAAGTCATGGACAAATTTTGCTAATCAATGAAAGATTAAAGACAAAATGTGATTTAAAAAAAAAAGTTAAGATCTTAAATGTAATAAAGAATAAAGGATACGATATTTAACACAATTAAAATGTAGTGTGAATATAATCACGGGTAATTATATTATTACCATTACAAAATTTATTTACTACACCACATTTTAGTAACACTACAATTAAAATATATTTTCAATAAATACACCACAATAAATTTACAATTATATTGCTAATTCAATAAAAACTAAAAATGGAAAAAAAAATGTGGTGTACTTATCATCCCAATATTACTCCTCATTTTTCTCATCCTTTAAACATTTTCACTAATTCTAAAACAAGAATTTGCAATCTCTTTACGTCACAGAGATTTTGCTCCGGAATTAATTTTACACACTAAAGGATCAAGAGATTTTGCAATATCATTTCTCAAGTCTCCGCCATAACAAAAGTTTATTATAGCTGGTTTCTAAGATAAATCATACATGCGTTAACAGGGACCAAAAAATATTGTGCGGTAGACCTTTGTTTTCACTTTAATCCACCACTCCCAAACCAAAAGTGTCATCTCTCTCAATGTTAATTGCAATTGAGTTATTGCATGAAAAATCATGATTGTTATTTCATTGCCTTTCTAATTGTTTTTAACAAGATTTTAATTGTAATATTATGTTGGATTCTTTAAAGTAAACAGTTAATGGTCAAGGTTCCAGACTATTTGCAGGAAGATTCCATGTTTGACTTCTCATCATCGTCTTCTCTCTTTTTCTTTTTTTCTAGGTTTTGGTGTGTTATAGATGGAGAAAAAATCATATACCTGCATATACAAAAATCCAATGAAACTGACAAATCTAGTACACAAAAATCCACGAAAAGTGAAACAAGAATTCATAATCTTACATACTTGTTTAAAATCATAATAAATCTATTTGACTTAACAAAAAATCAAATCCTTAATCTTCAAACTTGACAAATAAATTGAAAAAATAAATTCTCTACAGTGAGAAAAAATTTATCTTGCCACCGTGAAGGAAGGCAAAAGCCGCTGGAAGAGCTATGAACAATAAAATGTTAAGGAAAAAGAAAGAAAGAAATTGGGTTTTACATTTGCGGTGTAACAATAATTTATTTAATTAAAAAGTATATTAAAATCCTAATTATGTAATTTTACTTAAGGAGATTTTAGTAAATAAGAAAATTATGGTGTACTTAATAAAATTTGTAGTGGTAATATAATTACCCTTTAATCAATATTTTGAATGGTTGGTGAAATGTCATGCAACCCCAACCTTTTAGTACAAAATTATAACTGATATAATTACATATTTAGGGGCAATTATTTGAAAATAATTGCTTTAAATATGTTTTGAATAATTGAAAATAACTGTATGTGTTAAAGGTAAGACTGAAAATAATAATTTGACCCCTTCCTGTAATTAAAAGTCACCAAATCAGAATCGTTGGATTCCTAATATTTTTCTCATCCATATTCGATTTTCAAATGTATAAAAAATCACAATTTACCTGAACTGTCTTGGACTCAGTCTAGAACCTTCGAAAATCTCAAGTTGACTATGAATTGAAAGTTTTCAAAATTTTACTTTAGTCCTAAAAGTTTGAAAAATTACAATTTGGTCCTCAAACCAGCTAAACTCTTCTTGACACTTCATCTATATGTAAACCATTATATACTATCATTATATACAAGTAGCGTTATTCTACCTCTAATCCTTAAAATACATGACTTATTGAAAACTTTCAAATTTTCCTAATTTGCAGTTTAATCCCTAACATAAATCCTCATATGATTCATAAGGATGGAATGTTGCTTTGAACTTGAACTTGCCCTTGTTAGGCCTTTTTTTTTTTTTTTTAATATTCTAAGTTGGTTAAATTTTATTTTTAATTATATATTTTATTGAAATCATAATTTTTTTTTTTACCATTTTCACATATATATTTTATGGGATCCACAAACTTATAATATAAAGTTTTTTTCTTTAAATAGGAGCTTAATGTGTAAATATCAAGGGTTTTAAATCAATTTTGATGAGTAAGATGTGTAAATTTTAAAGAATTTTACATCTATTTGACGAAAATAAAAATGTAAAACTATGTTAAAAACAGGAAGTGAAAGAATTAAATATATAAATAAAACAAAATTTTGACGCGAAACTTTCGTTTTCGTTGTGAATAGGTTATTTTATGATGTTAATCAATTGTAATTTTTAATAAGATATAAATCTCAAATTTTTATTTTTAAAATTATCAAAATATATTTGAATTAACTGATCATTGAATACATAAAAAATATTAAATAATATATGATGAGAATCAATACATATTTTTAAGAAAAACAAAATAAAAGGCTTGGATTCCTATTTAAATTAAATTTAAAGATGCTATTTATAAGGGGAAAGTCTTTTGATAAGTGGGTAATAATGTTGAATGTGTGATTAAGATTAAAATTGATGTTTGACTTCAAATTATAAGTACACATAATAAATTCAAACAAGCTAAAGTCTTTACGAGTAGTGATTTCATAGATTACTAGTTTTCTTCTCGTGCAACATTTATTATGTTATTATTAGTGTGGAATGTGTAGAATTTAGAAAAAGTATTTGAAATTTTTGAAAATGAGAAATATTGTGTCATCGTCGTTTTTATAATCATTTTTTAAATGAAAGAGTAATAGGAATTACAACTTTGAAGAATAATAAATGGTCTGTAATATTAATTAAATATCTTGTTATTTTTAAATTAGAGTTACTTTGGTCCTGTTTAGTCATTTATAATGATAAATTTGTAAATATTTCTATTTTTCCTTCGAAATGTGTACCAATAAGTAGAATTCAGTATGAAAAAATGTAATTTTGTAAAATATGGTATGCAAAATTCAAATACACCCTAAACGTAGGGGGTATTTTGTAAATTTTGATTAAGTATTCAATTTTATGAATGCAATAAACTAAACATGCATAAGTCTTGCCTAAATTATTATCTTTTGCATCTTTGAGGTATCAAATCTTGCAGCTTTGCAAAGAAGAAAATTTTCAGGTCGCTATTTGATGATCAGAACCGTATTGTTCATTAGCTTTTAACTTAATTAAGTGAATAACTCTATGCAACCAAAAGACATTTTCTTTAATAATTTTAAATATTTCTCAATTGAGAAATAATGGAAGCCGAACATAATTATGTGGTCGAATTGTCTATAACCACGATGAGAGATGCATGTAGAGAATGGCATTTTGATTAAAGCTTGAAAATGACAATCTTCTATTGGTTTGGATGGAACATAATAATGACAATATTAAAACGCAAAGTTAAAATCTCAATATTGCATAAATACTATAATCATGCATTAGTTTAATTAATTTTATAGTAGAGTATATTTTATATAATCTTTTTTTTTTTTTAAGTGTTTGTGTGGGATAGCTTATTTTAAGTGAACAAATATAAATGTATGGTTAAACAGTAGAATTATGGATTCACATATAAAATTATTTTATTAAGAAAATATGTGATAGAAAATTAATTTATTTTCAAATAAGTTATGCAGAATAAGGATTTTTTGGCATCAATTACAACTGCCAACCATTTCATAAACGCGGACATACTCCCTTTCATACACCATAATAAATGTTCATTAATAAATCATTCAAGTGTGACAAGGAAAGGAGTGGGCTTGCGTTTGTATAAATTTTCTTGTAAAATAAAGATGATGGGTTAATTAATTAATTTCTTCTACTTCCCTGCCAGTTAAGAGTTTCGTAGGGAAATCTTTGAAAACCATAAAAAAAAAAAATCTTAAAACCCTTACAATAATCTTTTCTTCCTCGTATATAAACATCATAGAAATCCAAGAAAAAAAGGCCTACAGCATCTTGAATAAACTGGGTTTCAGGTCTTCTTTTCTTATTTATATAGTCTCATCGAGATAATCCAAGAAAGAAATGTATCAGTACCAACACAACAATGAAATGATCTTTGATCAAAACCCTTTAATTATATTCCAGCAAGACGAAATTATGTAACAAAGAGTACCTTTGTCACAAAAAGGTCCTAAATGACAAGAGAAGAAATAGATTAAATTGAGGAAGGTTAATAATAATCACAATCATGAAAATGCTTTAAGCATACTCTTGATAATATTTATAGTCAAAGAAATCCAACAGGGTGAAGAACAAAGAAAGAAAAGGATATCATTTTTGCAAAGAAAGTGTAAGTTGTCAGCTTCAAAAGTTAATTGAAGTTGATGGTTTAAAACTCACCAAAAACTTAAATCTCATGTGTTATATTGCTGATAATTGGAGATAATACTTCACTTCTCGTACATAACAAAATCTTGAAAGAACAAGGCTTATATTAGTGATATTCACAGGTTTTCTCATAATTTGCCTTATGTTAAATTGCTGATAATTGTAGATAATACTTCACTTCTCGCAAGTAACAAAATCTTACAAGAACAAGACTTGTATTAGTGATCTTCACCAAGTTTGCTCATAATTTGCCTTCTACGTTTCCTTTCTATTAAATTGGGAGAAAAATTTGTCACTGATGAATAAAAAAGAGAAAAAGTAGTAAGCGTCCATTCAATGAGAGAGGGCATATAAACAAAACTAATTAAAAAAAAAAAGAAAAAATAAATAAGAAAAATAAAATTGTCTCCGTGAACGAAAATTTCTCTCCATCCATATCCACGCACAGTGGGACATTGGATGGAGTGTCCATCCAACATTATTTTTTTTTCATTTATTTTTTTCTAATTTGTTTTGTACATATTGTAAATATTTTTTGCGATCTAAAAAAATTCTCTTTAATTCTTTTCTTTTTACGATCAAAATTAATTTGTTTAATTTTTATTAAATAATATTTATATTCTTTAGTTAATTTTAGAAACTTTTTTTTATTTTTTTATTATATTTTTTTAAAATTTGTTTAAATTTTATTTTTTCTTCACATTATAAATAATTATTTTGATTTAAAATTCTTTTCATTTTATCAAAATGTCATTTTTTTATTTTTAATAAATAATATTTAATTTTAATTTTAATTATTTAAATTTAATTTAAAAACTTTATAACAACTTTTTTTTATTTCTTTTTATTTTTGCCTATAATTTATTTATTATTGTCTGCAATTTTTTTCTCTAATTTGTTAAATCATTTAGTTTATAACTATCATTTTACACCACACGAATAAAAAAAACTAAATTATTTAATAAATTAAAGAACAAAAAAATTGCAGGTGAAAAAAAAAGTTATTTTAAATTTTTTAATTAAATTGGAATAATTAAAATTAAAAATAAATATTATTTATTAAAAATAAAAAATGACATTTTGATGAAATGAAAATAATTGTAAATCGAAAAAAATTATTTATAATATGAAGAAAAATATTTTTAAAAAAATTTCAAAAAAATATAATATAAACAAAATAAAAGAAAGTTACGAAAATTAAATAAAAATATATAAATATTATTTAGTTAAAATTGAAAAATTATGTGCTATAGAATTAAAAAGAATTTTAAATTGAAAAAACAAATTCTTTATAATTTAAACAAAACAAATAAAAAAAGAAAGAGATTTAGAGCATGTTTGGTACAGTTTAAAACCCAATAAAATTAATTTTTTGACCGTTATTTCACTATTTCAGCCGTCATTCTCTCTGTGCACGGTGTGTTTCCATCCCACATTATTATTGTTATTATTGTTGTTATTATTATTATTATTATTTTGTTTCTTCTTGTTTTGTTCATATTGTAATTAATTTTTTTGATTTAAAAAAAATTCTTTTTAATTCTTTTCTTTTTACAATAAAACTTAATTTTTCTAATTTTAGTTAAATAATATTAATATATTCCTTATTTAATTTTGGTAACTTTTATTTTGTTTTTATTATTTTTTTAATATTGTTTTAAAATTTCCTTTCTCTTCATATTTTAAATAATTTTTTTCATTCGTTTTGTTTTACGATAAAAAGCAATTTTTTCAATTTTAATTAAATAATATTTATTTTTAATTTTAATTATTTTAATTTAATTTCAAAACTTTATAATAACTTTTTTTTTGTTTTTTTTTTATTTTTGCTTGTAATTTTGTTGTTGTTTAATTGGTTAAATGATCCAGTTTATTTTTTTTAAAATTTGTTTTGTTCATAATGTAAATAATTTTATTCAATTTATTTAATTCTTTTCATTTTATGATAAACTTAGTTTTTTTAATTTTAATTAAATAATAGTTATATTCTCTTCATTTAATTTTCGTAACTTTCTTTTATTTTGTTTTTATTATATATTTTTTGAAAATTATTTTAAAGTTTTTTTTCTTCATACTATAAATTATTTTTTTGATTTAAAATTCTTTTTAATTCTTTTTGTTTTACTATAAAAAGTAATTTTTTAATTTCAATTAAATAATATTTATTTTAATTAAATTAATTAATTTTTGTTCTATCTTTATCTGCAATTCTTTTTTTTTTGTTCTCTACTTTTTTAAATCATTTAGTTTGTGACTATCATTTTACACTAACACGAATAAAAAAACTAAATGATTTAAAAAATTATAGAACAAAAAAATTGCAGGTTAAGAAAAAAAGATTATTGTAAACTTTTTTAATTAAATTGAAATAATTAAAATTAAAAATAAATATTATTTATTAAAAATAAAAAACTACGTTTTATCATAAAATGAAAAGAATTAAAAAGAATTTTAAATTAAAAAAATTATTTATAATATGAAGAAAAAGAAATTTTAAAACAATTTTCAAAAAAAATATAATTAAAAAAAGCAAGTTACGAAAATTAAATAAAGAATATATAAATATTATTTAGTTAAAGTTGAAAAATTAAGTTTTATAGAATTAAAAAGAATTTTAAATTGAAAAAAATAAATTATTTATAATGTAAACAAAACAAGTAAAAAAAAAAAGAAAAAAAGGAAAAAAAAATTCCGTGCACGGAGAGAGAAACAGCACAATATTGAATAGCTCTCGCCGGAAACATATTTTCACTTTTTTCATGTTTTTCGCAAGAACAGAGATGGAGCATCAATCTTATCATTTCTGCAAGTACATGGAATCCAGGAATTAATCCCTCAACCACACATTCTTTTCCTGGGAAAAAAATAAAGAAAAGAAAAGAAAAGAAAAGAAACATTTGTGCTTCTTGCTTGCAAAATTTTGATATGCCAGTGTGCTATAATCAACACATGGAAAACATATGCTCAAGATATGACAAAATGGTGATAATAGCAATTTGACTTGTGATGCTTGTTGTTGACCCCAAAAAGTGCGCCAACAGATGTCGGTCACACTCGCGCTTGCGTGGGCGAATGTCCAACACGCTAAGACACGTGGACGGTCTAAAACGAGCAATTCAAAGGGGCGTGGGAGTAGCCCAACGACGCGGGATGGTGACGTTCGGAATCCGGCGGGTTGTTCGTAATCCGATTGTACAATAATTACCAACCGGTGCTCGTAAATGTATATGTAAAAGTGTATAAACTCGATTTGTGTATTACAAGTAAATGAGAGAGAGTTGAGTAAATGTAGTCTTTAGTATTGATTCTTGTATTAGCCTTTGACATTACACAATGGAAGTATTTATAGTAAAACATATGAAATGGGAGCCCTTGGATGAAGTGGCACGTGGCCTCATCTCTTTAGTTCAAACGTCTTTTATTAGGTATGGGGCTTGACTTGCTAGCTTACGGCACATTTATTGCTTGCGCAGGTCCTCCATACTAGTGACAAGACTTGACCTTTATACTTGTGACAAACGTTCCATCAGTCATTCGAATAAGATATTTGAGCAGGCGATCTCTTGGGAGAAGTGACTGTGGAGGAAGCTCCTTGTGGTTAAGAGGCTCGTGCATCAGCTTCGGGGTTTCGACCATTTGACAAATACTTCCACTTGAGGACCTCAGCTATATTCAACGGGTTCCATGCTTCGGGTCATGGGCCTCGGTAGTTGGACTTCAGCAGACTCACGTACATCGGATCGAGGAGCCTCGGCGGATGGACCTCGGCTTGAAGCACTTCGGATATAACCCACCTCGACAATGTGTGCCACCTCGGCAAGAATGCCACGTGGATCAGGATGAGTGGGCCATTGGCCCAAGTGGGTAGGACAGGTGTGACAACACGCAACAATAGTCCCCCAAGTCCAAGTATAATCATTAATGTAATGCGTGGATTTTAATGGAGTAAAAGTTGAAAGAATTTTTGAACCCCAAATAATAGTCCCCCAAGTCCAAGTATAGATATTATATCATGGTTGGAGTTTGAGAAGTGTTGCTGTGGGTGAGCAATGAAGTAGGCGAGGTGTTTAAACTCTGAAGATGAGCCGACGTGGTTGAGTAGCCGAACCTGCGAGGCTTTGATGCTGAATGGTGAAGAGGAAGCCGAGATGGCTGAGGAACCGAACCTGCGAGGCTTTGATTGCTGAATGGCGAAGAGGAAGCCGAGGTGGCTGAGGAACCGAACCTGCGAGGCTTTGATTGCTGAATGGCGAAGAGAGCCGAGGTGGTTGAGGAACCGAACCTGTGAGGCTTTGATTGCTGAATGGCGAAGAGGAAGCCGAGGTCCAATGGTAATGATTGTGCCTTGGCTGCTGTGCCAATGATTTGATGTTTTGTGCTTGTTTTCGAGGAAAAGTGGCTGAACCATTACGACTTCCAAGGCGCTGCTGCCGTCGAATTAAAAATGTAATTATGAGGGCAGCTGGCGCTTCTAGAAGCAAACGCGTTGGAGAGGTGCATGGGAGGCAAGCATAAATCTGAAGCGTAGGATTTAAAAACCGTTTGAATTCAACGCCTCGGATTGGATCTGAAATGGAGGGCTCGGATTGACTGAGATTTGATCTGACAGCTGGGGTTCGTCTTGGACCTTTATAAAAGGCAAGAAAATCCCAATTTTCAGGATTTTTGAACACTTTGCACTCTGAAACTCTCTCAAATCTCCAAATTTTCCGGCGTCGAGGTTGACTGTAATATTAAATTCCGGCCAGTCTCCGTTTGTGTCGAATTCCCTTAGGTATTGTTTGCACAAAAACCCTTCTTACTGTCTTTTTACTGAGAAAATGGAGTCCACTTCGGGTAGGGAGCTTGTTACAGTTGCGTCTTTAGACTATGGGGTCGGTCACGGGGGGATGTCCGAGGTGGATAGGTATGCCATGGCCGAGGAGCCTGTAGATTATACCCAGGAGTAGGGGGCTTTTAGGGTGTCTTCGAATATGACGTGGAAGAGGTTGGGGGAACTTAGGGAGAGGTACAGGGTACCCCACTACATATAAATGTTAGTCCCCGAGCCGAATGAGCGGGCCTGCTATCCGAGGCCCGGCTGCGTGGCCGTCAGTGAATATCTGTTCAAGGCAGGTATGCGTCTTCCTCTGCACCCCTTCTTTAGGGCGGTGCTTAGGAACTTCATGCTGTCGCCGACCCAGGTTCTGCCGAATGGGTGGAGCCAGCTGGTCGGCTCGTACTTCCTGTGGAAGGAAGTGTCACTTGGGGAGGACATGCCACTTCATGTGTTCATGACCCTGTTCCAGCCCCGGGTAATTGGGAAGGGATCAAGGGGGTGGTACTACCTCACGCCTTAGGGGGCTCACGCACCCTTTGTGGTGGGACTTCCTTCCTCTATCAAGGGGTGGAAGGAGTCCTAGTTCTGGGTGCGAGGTAAATGGCAGGCAGTGGAGGGGGACAAAGCCCTGTCATGCACAGTGCCGACCCAGTACTACGAAGCACGTGAGTCTCCCAACCTCTCCTTGTCTTTTGAAGTCAGAATATGAATTCGTCTAACTGTTGGGGGTTCCTTTGCAGATAGTAGTATGAGGTTCGAGCTCAGCAGGGAGAAATTCGAGGTGATAGAGGATATTTACAAGAGGCCTCTGAAGCTTCGCCACTTCGATCACCTGATTGATAGGAGCAGATACTTTCTGGACTTCGAACTGATGGCATCCAGAGGTACGAAGCCCCAACACTTAAATTTTCCTATCCCTTGTTTTTATAATGATGCTGAACTGACCTATTGTGCAGATAAATTCAAGAAGAGGGAGTACCCAGCTCCAGACATGGCCTCTATCTTGAAGGCCACGTCTACTGTGAAGGCGAAGCCCCTGAAGCCTGGGTCCAACGGGGCAAAGGAAGTCCAAGGCAGGGTTGAGCGCTTGTCCAAGGACTGTACTCCCAGGGCTTCGAAAGAGGCAACTCCTCAGAGGCCAAAGAAGCCGAAGGAGCCTCGGGGCAAGGAGAAAGTCCCTGAGGAGACTAAGAAGAGGAAGCTGGTGCACATCTCCAGCTCAGCTGGAAAGTTTGGGACCTCAGTGTCCCATAGGGCCGAACAGACTGGCGAGCCGAAGCTTCTTGCTGCAGTCTCCAAAGCCATCAAAATGGAGATGGTTAGAGAGGTAGAGGCTAGAGTAGAGGCCGCAAGGCGAGCTGTAGAAGTTGCCGAGGAGGAGGCAGTAAAGGAGAAGCCGGTGCGGGAGAAGAGGAAGTCTCTGAGCTTCCTAGCTGGGAGGGAGGAGGCACTGGCCCCAGCCTTGGTGGAGGCTCTCCCTGAAGAAATCAGAAGTGCCATCGACAGCTTTTACAAGTTCTGGACGGAGAGGTGGCAGCTGCATGCCTCCTCTTGCGATGCCACCGACTTGACAAGGGCATTGGTGAGCCAGAGCGTCTGGACCTTTGGCCTCGCGCTCGAATGTAAGGAGGCCTTGAGCGAATTTCAGACAAGGACCCAAGCCTCGGAGGGAAAGACTGCCTCCCTCGCAGATGAGGTGAAAGCTGCTATGGCCAAGGCCAAAGAAGCTAAGGCCCAGAGAGTTGAAGAGGCGGTAAAGCTTGAGTCTGCTCTGGCCCAGATTGAGGCTTTAAAGAAGGAAGTGTATGAGTCACAGTGCGAGGTGGCTTCCTTGACAAAGAAGGTGGAGGTCTCCAATGAGCACCAAAAGGTAACTGCTGAGGCCCTTGAGAAGGCGAATCTTTCCTTGGCCGGTGCTCAAGATGCTTATCAGTTTCTCGAAGGCCAGGCGAAGTGGTACATGAACGACGCCTCTGTTGCAAGAGAAGAGGTCCGAACTGCAAGGGAGGAGGTGGTGAAGGAATACATCGCCAATTTCCACACTACAGAGGAGTATAAGAGCTTCAGTTCGTACTGGAGGAACTTCGCCTATGCCGAAGTGCTGGAGCGGGCAGAGGAGCTGTATCCCAATTTGGACCTGGATCAACTTAGGTCCGAATTTGTGGATGAGGTACCTCAGACCCCAGCTGAGGAGGTCCAGGGTGATGAAGAAGTTGATGCCGAAGCCCCAAGTGCTGAGGCAGAGGAAGCAACTACTAATGCCCAAGTTGTCAAAGCCCCAAGTGCTGAGGCACCTCCATTATCTAGCCAGGCATAGACTAGGTTTTACTTTTCAGTATTTTGGATGTAATGGCCAGAGGCCCTCCTTTGTAATCTTCTTTGAAATATCAATATAATGTCTTTCTTCTTTCATTATTGTTCTTTGTCCAAGTTTTTATACCTCGTTAAACAAATGAACTGGAACTTAATAGAAGCATGAACGAAATAACTTTAACTTGGTACCTTGGCTCCAATCAATCAACTTTGTGAGTCTCGGACTGAAATAAATGAACATAACTTGAGTGACTGAACTGTGCGAACCTCGAACTTAAGCACATTAACATGACTTAAGGAGATGAACTGTGCGAACCTCGGACTTAAGCAAATTAACATGACTTAAGGAGATGAACAGTGTGAACCTCGAACTTAAGCACATTAAAATAACTTAAGGAGATGAACTGTGTGAACCTCGGACTTAAGCACATTAACATAACTTAAGGAGATGAACTGTGTGAGCCTCGGACTGTAGCGGTTGTGGCTTCTACCCTCGGCGTTCAGCAAGGCCAAAAGGAGGCATATGCTAACGCCTCGGAGTTCAAGCGAGGTGGGTCCCGAGCCTCTCCTCCGAGGTGACGATGCATCCCAGACATGGTAGATGGTGCAACCATGTTGAGGCTTCTCTCATTGGCGTTCAGTAAGGCCAAAAGGAGGCATGTACTAGCACCTCGGAGTTCAAGCGAGGTGGCCCAGAGGTGGGTCCCGAGCCTCTCCTTCGAGGTGACGACGCATCCCAGACATGGTAGATGGTGCAGACCATGTTGAGGCTTCTCCCCTTGGCGTTCAGCAAGGCCAAAGGGAGGCATGTGCTAGCGCCTCGGAGTTCAAGTGAGGTGGCCCATAGGTGGGTCTCGAGCCTCTCCTTCGAGGTGACGACGCATCCCAGATATGGTGGATGGTACAGCCATGTTGAGGCTTCTCCCATTGGCGTTCAGCAAGGCCAATAGGAGGATGTGCTAGCGCCTCGGAGTTCAAGCGAGGTGGCCCAGAGGTGGGTCTCGAGCCTCTCCTCCGAGGTGACGACGCATCCCAGACATGGTGGATGGTGCAGCCATGTTGAGGCTTCTCCCCTTGGCGTTCAGCAAGGCCAAAGGGAGGCATGTGCTAGCGCCTTAGAGTTCAAGCGAGGTGGCCCAGAGGTGGGTCCTGAGCCTCTCTTCCGAGGTGACGACGCATCCCAGACATGGTGGATGGTGCAGCCATGTTGAGGCTTCTCCCATTGGCGTTCAGCAAGGCCAAAAGGAGGCATGTGCTAGCGCCTCGGAGTTCAAACGAGGTGGCCTAGAGGTGGGTCCCGAGCCTCTCCTCCGAGGTGACGACGCACTACGACACGTTGATTTAATCAATACATTTTATTAAGCCATAGAAATATTACAAAGGCTGGGGAAAGTCATCCAGCATGGTACAATTCATTGATAATAGATTCTGAGGCGTTCAATGTTCCATGGACGGGGTTGCGCCTTGCCATCCATGTCTTCAATCCAGTAGGTTCCAGGTCGAATTTCTTCTCTGATTTTGTATGGACCTTTCCAATTCAGGCCTAGGAAAACGGAACTAGGTTCTTTTGAAGATAGGAAGACCCTCCTGAGCACAAGATCGTTGATTTGGAACGACTTCTTCTTGACTTCGGAGTTGAAGTACCTTGTCATCTTTCTTTGATAGGTGCCAAGCTTTAGCTAGGAGTCATCCCTTCTCTCCTCAATGAAATCGAGGTCAAGCCTTCGGAGCTCGTCGTTGGTCACTTCGCTGAAGTGCAGACGTCGTGGAGATGGAAGTCCGACCTCCACGGGGCTCATCGCCTCAGTCCCATATGCCATGAGAAAAAGGGTCTTCCCAGTTGGGGTCCTGGTGGTGGTTCGGATTGCCCAAAGTACTTGGGGCAGCTCATCAACCCAAGCTCCCTTGGATACATCAAGCTTCCTTTTCAGGACGTGCTTGATTGTCTTGTTTACGGCTTCAACTTGGCCATTAGCTTGTGGTGGTGAGGTGTAAAGAAGTGCTTCTTTATGCCGAGCTCTTCACACAGTTCTCTAACCTTCTTGTTATCGAATTGTCTGTCATTGTCTGAGACGATCGAGTAGGAAATTCCGAACCGGCAAATAATATTCTTCCATAGGAACTTGGAAGTGTTTGCTTCTGTGATTTTTGCCAGTGGTTCAGTTTCGACCCACTTTGTGAAGTAATCAATGGCCACTATTGCAAAACTTGCACCTCCTCTACCCTTAGGTAGAGGGCCTATGAGGTCCACACCCCATTTTGAGAAAGGCCAGGGGCTGGAGACTGCAGTCAAATCCTGTGATGGTCGTCTTTGTACGGGAGAGAATCGTTGACATTTATCACATTTTCGCACGAATTTGAGGGCATCCCGTTTCAGGGTAGGCCAGTAGTACCCTTGCCTCAGTATTTTTTGTGCCAGAGATAGGCCTCCAGAGTGGTTGCCGCACACTCCCTCGTGGACTTCTCTTAGTATGTAGGTAGCCTCTTCTCCTCCGACGCATCGTAAAAGTGGAGAGGAGAAGCTTCTCTTGTAGATAATGTCATCAATGAAGAGGAAGTGGACTGACCTCCTTCTCAGCTTATAAGCCTCATTCTTGTTGGTGGGCAGCACCTGATCTTTCAGATATGCTATGATTGGTTACATCCAGATGGGAGTTCCACCGACCCACATGACATTAGGGGCCTCGGTAGAAGGCAGGAGGAGGTGCTCGATAGGCACTACAGTGAGTAACTCTCAGTCTTTGCTACTAGCCAGCTTCGAGAGTGCATCTGCATGAGCATTTTCAATGCGGGAAATCTGGGTTAACTCGAACTTTTCAAAGGATGGGATGAGGTTCATCACCATTTTCAGATAGGAGGCCATCATTTTATCTTTGGCTGAGAAGTTACCATTGACTTGGCTAACAACTAGTTGGGAGTCACTGCTAACGAGTAGCTTCTTTACTTGCATTTCTTTGGCCAGTCTGAGGCCTGCAAGGAGTGCTTCATACTCTGCAACATTGTTGGTGGCTTTGAATCCGAACCTCACGGCCGAGGTGAGTTTGTGACCCTCGGGGCTGATGAGGACAACCCCGGCACTTGAGCCGACCTCCCCAGCTGAGCCATCGACGAAGAGGCTCCATGTGGGGGTTCGACGGATTCCATGATTTTATCCACCTCGGGTAGGTTGGCGAATTCAGCAACAAAGTCAGCTAAGGCTTGCCCTTTGATGGCTGCCCTAGCTTTGAATATAAGGTCAAATTCACTTAGTTCCACTGCCCATTTCAACAATCTTTCCGAGGCATCGGGCTTTTGGAGTACTTGCCTCAGGGGAAATTTTGTAAGTACATGGATGGTATGAGCTTGGAAGTAGAGTCTCAATTTCCTAGAGGCTGTGATTAAGGCCAAAGCAAGCTTCTCCATATCGGGGTATCGGGTACCTGGCGATAGGAGCGCTATACTCGTATAGTAGACGGAAAGTTGGGTGGACCCTTCTTCTCGAATCAGAACCGAACTGATGGTGTCATTGGAGACGGCAAGATATAGTTGCAAGATGTCACCGGGCTTCGGTTTGGAGAGGAGGGGGCCTGCCCCAAATGCCTTTTCAGTCCTTGGAAGGCCTCTTTACATTCCTCCGTCCATTGGAATTTCTTCCCAGCCTTGAGCACTTTGAAAAATGGGAAGCACTTGTCAGTTGCTTTGGAGACGAAGCGACTAAGTGCTGCCACTCGTCCAGTTAACCTTTGCACCTCCTTTGGCTTTTGAGGGGACCTCATCTGGCACAGAGCCTCAATCTTCTCGGGATTTGCTTCAATTCCTCGCTGGTTGACCATGTACCCAAGAACTTGCCGGAAGCCACCCCAAAGACACATTTCAAGGGGTTGAGCCTCATCATGTACCTTCTTAGGATTTGGAATGTGTTGTTGAGGTGCGCTATGTGGTTCTCTACTTCTAAGCTCTTTACCAGCATGTCATCCACGTAGACCTCCATTGTCTTGCCAATGAGGTCGGTAAACATTTTGTTCACGAGTCTTTGGTAGGTTGCTCCGGCGTTTTTCAACACGAAGGGCATCATTCTATAGCAATAGAGGCCTCGGTCCGTGATGAAAGAGGTGTGCTCTTCATCGGCCGGGTGCATGGGGATTTGGTTGTAGTCGGAGTATGCATCCATGAAGCTCAACAACTCGTGCCCAGCCGTGGAGTCCACCAATTGGTCAATCCTTGGAAGCGGAAAGCTGTCTTTCGGGCAAGCTCTATTGAGGTTGGTAAAGTCGATGCATACCCTCCATTTGTCATTGTGTTTCTTAACTAAGACCGGGTTGGAGACCCACCTCGGATAGGTGGCCTCCCTGATGAAGCCATTTTGGATGAGCTTCTGAACCTCTTCCTTTAGGGCCTCATACCTCTCAGGGTTGAGGGATCTCCTTTTTTGTCTATGTGGGGCAACATTAGGATCAATTTTCAAGTGGTGGCAGCTGATCTTAGGGTCTATGCCCACCATGTCCTCATGCCTCCAAGCAAAGACGTCAAGGTTCTTACCTAGGAAGTCCTTAATCTTTTCTCTCAAAATGTTGGATAGGCCTCTGCCTACTTTCAACACATTGGACGGATCTCGAGGGTCGGCTGAGAAGCTCTCAAGTCCCTCTACAGGGGATGCTTGAGGCTCATGTTCCATTATGCGGGGGTCGATCTCATCAACGATCGGCACCTCCTGATTAAGCGGTGCGTCAATCATATCAACATCTTCTTGATCAGTGGGAGCTTCACCTGGGACATTCGCCATGACCACATCAGCCATGATCACGTGGACGTCCCGAGGCTCTACCTTCTTAATGGAGCTTAGATAGCACTCTCTCGAGCCTCTCTGGTCGCCTCTCACCGTTGCAACCCCATTTTCTGTTGGGAATTTCATGCATAGGTGGTGGATGGAGGTGACTGCTCCTAATTCCTTTAGGGCCGGTCTGCCCAAGACTCCGTGGTAAGCCGATCGGTTGTCGACTACGAGGAATTCCACGAAGTTCATCGTAGTTTGAGGAGATTCTCCCATCTCTACTTCCAGTGTTATCTTTCCCCTCGGAGTGATGCTATCTCCGATAAATCCATACAATGGAGTGGTGGTGGGCGTCAACTGATGGTCCAATATCATCTTGTCAAAGGCGGACTCGAATAGGATGTTGACGGAGCTTCCGTTGTCGACTATCATTCATTTGAGCCCATTTCGGGCTATGACAGCCCTCACCACCAACGCATCGCAGTGGGGGTAATAAACTCCTTCGGCGTTTTCCTGGGTGAAGACAATAGGTGGTACTTGGTTTCTTCGAGAGCTACTGTCCACAATGTAACTCGTCAGAGGGGGTGCTTAGCCTCCCTAGCATAATTTCTTTTGGCGTTTCGTGTTTCACCGCCAACATAAGGGCCTCCAAATATGGTATCTATCTCGTGGATAGGGGTCTCATCTTGAGTTTGCCTATTTCTTCGGTGTCTACGCCCTTCCCTGGGCCTCTCTGTGTCTTGCTCTCTTCGCCTTGGGGATACATCCCTTTGACGAGGAGCGGCCGCCTCACGCTCATGTCGGTTGTCGTGCCTGGGAGGGGGCCTGTTCGCCTGGGGCGAGTCATGTCTTTCTCTGGCGGGTTCCTGCCGGGAGGGTTTGCATAGTCTCTGCAATCCGCGGTGTCGTGCCTGTAGGACCTGTGGTGCAAACAGTATCCTGGGAGGTTCGGATTGGACCTATTTCTAGGTGCAAAACCTCGGCCTCGGCCTCTCCCTCTACGGGGTCCCTGCTGGGCCTCCATCTGATGTGAGTCAGCAGTTAGGTTGACATCCTCATATGCCAAGGTAGGAACCGCGTTCAGAGTTGTGGTGGCCAGAGCTTGGCCGGAGTTCTCATTTCCAGCTCGGTTCATCTGGTAGTCCATGAGGTGAGAGGTCGAATCCCTACCTCGCTGTCTTTGAGGAGGTGGGAGTCCTCTGCTTGCCCTGTTCCTATGCTCAATCAATTCTTCATTGATTATCTCCCTTCTCATCATCTCTAGTAGGGCGTCATAGGTAGTGGGGTCTTGATTCTGTACATCCCTCCAGAATAGGATGTTCATGTTCAAGCCTCCTCTCAATGCAGATAATGCTTCTCTGTCGGTGACTTGTACGCAGTAGGTCATCTCGTCGGTGAAGCGGGATAGGAAGCTTTTTAGGGACTCGCCATGCGCCTGTCTCATGTCTTGGAGACGCTGGATGGGGCCTCTCCTTCCTTGCTCACTGCGAACCTCTTCAAGAATGTAGTCTTGAACTCAGGCCAGCTTCGGATGCTCCCAGATGGTAGCCTACTATACTAGATTTCAGCCGCTCCACTGAGGGTTAAATGGAATGCTCTGCACTTCACGGTTGGGGTGGCGCCCCTCAGGCTCATGTGAGTTTTGTAAGCATTGAGGTGCTTTTCTGGGTCACCTGGGCATTTCTTAGTTCTCTTGAGAATGGCAGGTTCTCATCATCATCGTCCAAGTCACAGGACCTTTGCTGCTCATCAGAATCATAGTCATCGGCCTCGTACCTTGGTTGTTGGTGAGAGGGTCCGGGCCGGTTCCTAGCCTCTTCCTCCCTCCTCTGCGACCTACTTCTAGGCGGGACAGCGCGGGGGGCATTTTCATGCCTTCTCTCCGGCTGCTGGGGCATCGGAGGTAGAGGCTGTGGCCTCGTCCGAGGCTGGTGAGCCTGCTGTTGACTGGGCCTCGGTTCGGCAGGGCTGATTTTGTCAAAAACACTTCCTGCTCTCCTATGTCTTGGGTCTTGCTCATATGGAGGTGGAAAGTTATCATGGCTCATTTGGACCTCGGTGGGTTGGCCAGATGCATAGTTGGAGGAAATGTCGACTCCCACTTCCCTCTCGAATGGGCTTTCACCTCGGCCATAGTCTGGCGAGGCAGCCCTATGACTCTGGACCTCGTCCTCTTGCTGATAGTGCCCGTGGGGGGTATATGGAGGAATGAGGAAGCCTCCCTGGCCTTGCATTTGGGCCATGAGCTCCCTCATGGCCAAGTTTTGGTTGGCTATATCCCTTATGTTGGCTGTCATGGTAGCCATTTCTCTTGATAGTCGTGCTGTCGCACGCATCCCACCTCTCCTTTGGTGGTGGTGAGCCTCGGTCGAACTGCTGGGACAGCAGGCTGGGGAGGCACATTCGTGCTTTTTCTTACCCTCCTTGGGGGAGTATCTTCGTTAGAACTCATTTTTCTTTTATCAAACTTAGATTTCTCTAAGTGATAGGGGTTCCTCCTATTCTTTTTCAAGAACAAATCCTTTTTCAAGGGGGTTGCCCAAATATTTTTTAGTAAGCTTCTACCACAAGGTTGCTCGTGGTCATGGTATGATTTCCCACAGACGGCGCCAATCTGTTGACCCCAAAAAGTGCGCCAACAGATGTCGGTCCCACCCGCGCTTGCGTGGGCGAATGTCCAACACACTAAGACACGTGGACGGTCTAAAACGAGTGGTTCAAAGGGGCGTGGGAGTAGTCCAACGACGCGGGACGGTGACGTTCGGAATCCGGCGGGTTGTTCGTAATCTGATTGTACAATAATTACCAACCGGTGCTCGTAAATGTATATGTAAAAGTGTATAAACTCGATTTGTGTATTGCAAGTAAATAAGAGAGAGTTGAGTAAATGTAGTCTTTAGTATTGATTATTGCATTAGCCTTTGACATTATACAATGGAAGTATTTATAGTGATACATATGAAATGGGAGCCCTTGGATGAAGTGGCACGTGGCCTCATCTCTTTAGTTCAAACGTCTTTTCTTAGGTATGGGGCTTGACTTGCTAGTTTACGGCGCATTTATTGCTTGCGCAGGTCCTCCATACTAGTGACAAGACTTGACATTTATGCTTGTGACAAACGTTCCATCAGTCATTCGAATAAGATCTCTGAGCAGGCGATCTCTTGGGAGAATTGACTGTGGAGGAAGCTCCTTGTGGTTAAGAGGCTCGTGCATCAGCTTCGGGGTTTCGACCATTTGACAAATATTTCCACTTGAGGACCTCAACTACATTCAACGGGTTCCATGCTTCGGGTCATGGGCCTCGGTAGTTGGACTTCGGCAGACTCGCGTACATCGGATCGAGGAGCCTCGGGGGATGGACCTCAACTTGAAGAACTTTGGATATAACCCACCTCGGCAATGTGTGTCACCTCTACAGGAATGCCACGTGGATCAGAATGAGTGGGCCATTGGCTCAGGTGCGTAGGACATGTGTGACAATACGCAACACTTATTATTCATAAGCTCGCATAATTTGATTACTGGACTTGCATGAAGTCAAGGCGCAGCCATTTCTGTTAATTTTAGCTCCTTCGTGTGCTGTAGTCTTCCCCAAAAGTAGTATAGAATAATCTTCAACTTGAAGCCTTCCACTTTGAATGTTGGAAATCCTTAGGCAATCATAACTATTTATGTTTGGAATCATTATTCATTACATAGAATAAACTTGCTTTTCTTGTTTCATTTTATTCAACTCATTTGTTATCCTGATCTGATTTTATGAATTGGATTTTGGTGATAAGGAGAGGCCGTGGACATGGCTGATTGTTTGTAAACTGTGAGGCAATTATAGGTGAGGAGTGCCACTTTTATCAACAAGATATTTGTGCCAAGCTACAGAGCCAGATAAAAGATCTTGTTTATTCTACGAGCGGCTTCTAGCGTGTAGTCTTCATGCATGGAGACTTCATGCATCCGTGCACAGAGAGACTTTAAACTCCATCAATATTTTTTTTCTTTCAATTTTTTTTGGGGAATTTAACAAAAGTCAATTCAAAAAAGGAGGAAAAAAAAAGAAAAAAATATAAAGCAAATAACAAAGAAGGAGAAAGAAGGAAAAAAGGAAACCAACTTACCGCTAAAAAAAATCTAGACACCAGAAAAATTTGGAAAACAAATTAATTCATACACAAATAATAAAAACAAAATAGATAATAAAAACAAAATAGAAATAAGAACACATGAAACTTTAGAGAAGAGAAGAAGAAAAAAGGTGTGATTTTTTGAAAAAGTAGAGAATTTCAGGTGAGAAAGGGAAAATATCACCGTACCAATTAGACAAAACGATGTCGTTTTTGCTTAAACACAGGGTAAACAAAACGAAATGGCTACAGTGCAAGGAATAAATAAAATTAAAAAATGCTACGGTGAGATGAAATTGAACAATTCACTCTTTACTTCTACAGTAACTCCACATTCTCTTTTTTATATAGTGGGGATTAAGTTTTATTATGAAGATAAAAGAGTTAAAAGGAATTTTAAACTGAAAAAAAAAATTTACATTATATATATATATTTTTTTTAATTATTATTATTTTTTTGCCGTGTAGTTTTAAGTTATAAATAAATTTTTTTAATTTAAAATTCTTTTTAATTATTTTCTCTTCAAATTTTTTACTTACAAGTAACTTTTTATAAAATATTTTATGTCTTATATTATCTTTATTTTTTAATTTTTTATATAAAAGTTACTTTTTTCTTATATCCTTAATATATATATCTATATAAGAGTGATTGAGCAAGAAGTGGTGGGAAGAATGGAAATTGTGTGTAGCGGTATTTTCTTACTGTATAATAAAATATATATCAAGCAAGGCAAACGACGTCGTTTTGCTTCCCCACTTAAAAAAAAAAATACAGTGGGACAAAATAGATTAAATCACTGTTGCTTTCAACAATAACTTCACATTCTCTTTTTTATATAGTAGGGATAATTTTCTATATAGGCTAAATATATTCATACCAAAGATTTTAGTAACTAGACTATATTTTAGTTGCATCAAATGTTCATAATCTTTACACATTATCACATTTATATCTCAAACTTGTTTTCGTCTTATTCTCAAATTAACATAAATTGTTTCCGATTATTGTTTTTCTTCAAAATTTTCTCTAAGATAAAATAAAAAGATTTGTTTATCCATTATATTTTTGAATAAAAAAATAAATAATAATGCAAAGATACGAGTATATATTCGACCCGCATTTTAAAATATGTTAACAATATTTTTGAATGAAAATCATGATTAAGGACAATATTGCTGATAAATGAAATATTAAAAATAATAATATGATGAAGGAAAAAGTTAAGGATATAAGTGCCATCATGAATAAATGTTAATGTAATAAAAAAAAATATGGTGTGATAATTTTAAAAACCTGTGGTCTGCATAGAAGTATTTGAACACAAGCCAAACGAGATCTGACCAGTTTCCCAGTCTAACCACTATTCCAATTTCCAGCACCCCCCGCGAGATCTAACATACGGTGGAGGAGAATATTCTCTGTTGGTAATTAATCTCGCTTTTTATGTATTTTTTAAAACTATTGGTATTTTAAGATGTTGCCATGTCGAATAATGGATATATAATTTTTTGGTTACAAGGTTGTTCAATTCGTGAAATAGGTATATTAAATCGGTGAATTAGCGGATTTTGATGACTGGATTTTTCTAATGACTGTCTGGATTTATACAAGGTTTTCTTATTTACATATTTTCAACTACAAAAATTTGAACTATTGACTTAATTATGTGACGTGATAATTGAAATGGGAAAAAGCATATTCGTAGCTGTGAATTGTGTGTTAATGATGACTGTTGTCCTATACAATGTTGCTTTTGGAATCATTCCTTGTTGGATTAGGTTAGAGCCTAAAGCTTTATGCTTTCATTTTTTAATGGTGCTATGTTATTCTGCTATTATTCAATTTCTATATAGTTTCAGTACGATTAACATCACTTTACTAGTTTTCTGAATTGAATGCACAAGAAAAATAATTCAGTGAAAGTTGGAAAAATATCAAGCGATATTTGTAATGCTATAACTGCAAAACTGAAAATTTTCCGTTCAAATGTAATGTGCTGTCCTTAGAGAAACTCAATAGGATTAAAAATTGAGTCCCTCAAGTCTAATTATTGAAATTGTAGAATTCAGATGTCCTAATCCAGTTATTCACCGAAAATGGGAATAAATCTTGTTGGAGTAGAGGAGAATATCTTTAGTTGAATCGTGGGTTTGCTTATTCAGAAATCATGTGCTGATTCTTCTACAGGTGTTCAACCACTCATCTCTGTAGCTTTTGTTTCTGTGCTCGGTTTAAATTGTGTTTTCTACATATTCTACCCTTGGTGAAATTATTGTGCATGCAACTTATGTGAACTTTATGAAATAGACATCTGTACTGTTTTCTTCTGCAAGAGCTTGGTTTTTCGTCAATGGAAGTTTCGCGTAAATGGATTTTAATGAAGTCTATTGTTACTTACCTTTAAGTTATGGAGTTTTACGTATAAATCCATTAACTTTTATTCATTTTGAACCAATGTAATATGCAGATTAGCACTTCTACATAAATTTCTTGTTTATAATTAATATGTTGATCATGATCTCAGCAGATATTTTGCTTTATCAGACAGTAGCATTGTGAGTTCTGTGATAAAAGACCCGTCTGTATATAATTGATATGGTAAGCACATTATTTATAATTTTTGCTGCTACTTCTACTTTTGCTAAGTGACAGTTGATTTTGTTTCTTTATGATTTTATGTGATCTTGATTTTGTTTCTTTATGATTTTACGTGATCTTCTAAATTGCATTTTCTTCCCTGCTGTTTTGGTGCACTGATCAATTATAGATGTTTAGGGCATTTTGGAGCAGAGCATCATCTACCAATTTTATCAGTCTTTTTCGGGTCTGCCTTCCCTATGGGGAGAAGAGAGTTTGCTATTATTTTCGACCTTCTTTCTCAAGCAAAAGAAATGCATGCTTCTAGTATGGAAACTGAGAGCTAGCATGTGAACTGCATGACTATTGAGTGTTGAGGATAATTGGTTTAATATTTCCCTTGATATTGTGTCTCAATCATTATAGAGAAATTTAATTCTCCAATTTACTACCATCATACCATGATACTTATAATGGAATTTGCCTATTGTTTAAATGTGATTGACGTGAAGAATGGCAAAAAAATCAGTCGTAAATTGAAGGACTAAAATGTTTTTGTTTTCTAGTGTTTTTAAGCTCCCGAGTCTCTTGTATTAGTCTTTCCTTATGTTGTCGATGCATATATAGTTGCTGTTAAAGCTACTGCTTTACACTATGCAGCAGAATTTCGCTAGAGAAGTATTGTTGGGCCTTTAAAATTACAAACTATCTTATAATATCACTTTATCATGGAATTGATAGATTGATATCCTTTTTTGGGAGAAATTTGGAGGGATATGAAGTTAAGGTCTGGGAATCTGAAGAAAAGATGCAAAACGTGTCCATAGACATGTTTGTGATACTATCATCGTTGAGTAAACCAGAATGAGACATAACCGGGGGAATACTTATAGTTCTTGGTGGGAAGCTGCTGGATTGGTTTAGTAAAAAAAAAATGAGCGAAACATATTTAATCATTAAAGATTACTTGTTCTCAAAAATTGTAATGTCCGCTTTGGAATAGCATTTGTTCTCTTAATCCAACGCAAATTTCTATCGTGTCTTTCAGAATTCGAACTCAAGACTTCTTTCTTAAGAGAGACTTAAATTGAATCCTATAAACTATCTCTCATAAGATAGAGATTTTGAGTTTGAATCTTGGGAGACACGACAGAAAGCTATGAGGGGATAAGAGGGCAGATGTCCTGAAGCAGAGGTCTTAGTATTAAAATTCAGTTTAAGTCTCTCAGGTTCACCAATTCATTTTCGACAAAGAAAAAACAGGAAAACCAAAGTGAAATAAGTTGTATTTCAAAATATAGTTTTCAAAGATCTATATGGTTGTCACATAGATAAGGATGCAAGTATAGATAGCTCCCTTTTATTTTTACCATATTAATCATAGTGGAAGGAGCAAAGGCGTTTAAGTAAAATTCAGTCTTCGTTCTTCATTTCTGTGTTTACAAATTAAATTTTATTTTTCTGTCGATTTGATGTTATAGAGCAGCCTAGCTCAGCAAGAATTTAATATTCTTTTGTTGCAACTGAGATAAGACCTATTGTTTCAGGTCTATCACTCCAGTTTTGTTGATGAAGAAGGAATTAATAAAGCATGTGGTTGCCCTCTACTTCCCCTTAAAAGCCACATAAAAGGACCTGCACCAGTTTTAGAACAAGGTCAATTTGCAACACAGTGTCTAATTCTAAGAAATACATAATATTTTGTACTAAATTTTATATAAATTTAATGCAGATAGCACTGATATTGTTGATGAAGCAATCACATTCTTCCGTGCAAATGTTTTCTTTAGAAACTTTGACATCCAAAGCTCAGCTGATAAGCTTCTTATCTATTTAACATTCTACATAAATATTGCATTAAAGAGGCTAGAAGGCTGTAGAACTTTGGCCGAGGGAACCAAAGTAGTTATTAATCTTGGTCTGGAAGATGTTCCCGTACCTGGAGAGTCTGGATTCCCGTTTCCAGGGCTATTTGCTCTTCCACAATCACTAAGAGAAGCAGGTAAAGCTTCCAATTTTCTTGTTGGTTTTTTAATGCAATTACTATCTGCTTTATATTTTCCTTGGTCTTATTGAGAGATTGACAATGTTCATAACTTGAATAAGTGGAATCTTTATCCAGCTGAAAACAATAATCAGCCCAAAGCTATTTGGTATTTACAGAAGTTATGGTTTGGCAGCATAGGATTGAAATACCAATGAGGTTGTATGAACCACCAAAACAGAAAAGACAAAAAATGGAGAAAGGGCATAATGTTTTAGGTTGTATTTTCCAAGTATTAAATAAATTGAGAATGCATACACGAACATTCAAAACTCGAACTTGGTAATCTGATTATCAACCTCTTCTTTA